>NC_043985.1:18575210-18876043 GCF_902150065.1 Myripristis murdjan
GACATAGATGGAGCAGATACTCACATGACTGTGTTGTCATCAACCAAAATGTCACAACTATGAGCTGGGCAAGAAATGGTCTGAAAAGACACCACAGAAGGCAAATAATTCAGACAGACAGCTATTTAAAAACTAACATGTGAATACCTGAGGCATATCTTAGTAAATACCTGTCCCATTCCTTCCTCTATAATTTTGGTGGTCAGGTAATCGCCCCAACACTGCATGCAGAACTTGTGTCCACACTCAAGGCCTGTGAAGTACTGTGAAAAAGAGAAACAGTTCAATTTCTATCGAGACAACACAGTACACCAATTATAGAAACCTCTGGCATTCAGTGCATACTGTTTATGTGAGTGATCAATCAGTCAAATAAACTAAGCAAATTAAGTTGTTAATATGACTGAGCCATACCGACAACTGTGTTTACACTTTCAAGCAGGCAACCACAGAAGAGAGCTTAGAGCTACATTTAAACCGATAAAGCTCCAGATATTTTTCAGCATGGATCCATCAGTTTCAAAGTATCTGTAATCAGCCCTACAATGAGTCTGTGCTGTGTGTCAGCAATGAAACTGTTAGCAGCGGTCAAGTGAACATACTCTCTCTTCAGTCAATCATGTGGCTTACCTCATGTGTGACTAGCATGTATTATCCTCCATCCCTGACTGGCCTTTAATTAACAGTATGAAAGGCCTTGAGTGTCAATTGAGTAATAACAAAAAGGTAAAGAGATCAGTAGCCTGCCATACCAAATAAATTTGAGTTCAGACAAAGGCTAGTTTGGACCATAAACTGTACATAAGTAGAGTGAAAATGATGTCATCCATTGGTTTCTGGCTTGTCATTCTGAAGCCAGGAAATTGTGTTTACAGTTGCCACCATGTCATCATTTCTTGGAGCCAAAGAAGACCAAACAAGACCACAGGTGGAACCAAGGTGGAGCGGGGTGTAACAACAGACTGTAAACCAAAACAGTCAACTGATATAAAAGTTGAATTACTAAGATAGAGAACTGAATCCTTTGCATGTTAGTTAGTGGAGCTACATCCAGATACATTTTATCTATGTCAAACTAAATTAAACTGTATAGCAGCCTTGGTGGACTGGGCTACCACAAGCTGCCACAACAGTTTCAATTCTCTCTCTCTCTCTCTCTCTCTCTCTCTCTCTCTCTCTCTCTCTCTCTCTCTCTCTCTCTCTCTCTCTCTCTCTCTCTCTCTCTCTCTCTCTCTCTCTCTCTCTCTCTCTCTCTCTCTCTCTCTCTCTCTCTCTCTCTCTCTCTCTCTCTCTCTCTCTCTCTCTCTCTCTCTCTCTCTCTCTCTCTCTCTCTCTCTCCTCTCTCTCTCTCTCTCTCTCTCTCTCTCTCTCTCTCTCTCTCTCTCTCTCTGGATAGGGATATGTATATCTATAGCTGGACAGTCAGATAAATGTTACTGTTGCCAATGCATTTATACTCCTTACAAAACAAAAGGCCCTCTGTGGCAGGCAGCGTAGCCACTTTGACTGACAGGAAACCCAACATCAAAACTTGAACTAGTGGTGATCTCTGATTCTCTCACTGAGAGAAGCTGGCATGATGGAGGTTGTTAGAAAACTAAAGGTAACATTGCTGATTTGAACCCATTTTGAATTTATACCAAATGAAAACGGAGAACCAGATAATTTGGAAGAGCCAATCTGCTGAATTTCCAATAAAAGGGAACCAATAAAACTTGTAGATGCAAGCATCCACAACTGACGATTATGTCGATAGATGCAATCATTTTGACTAATGATGACTGGCCATGATCACCACAACTCTAGTCTCTGAGACTCTACTGGAGGGACTGAAGACCATTCTTCCAAAAGATACTGTGTAGAGAGGACTATTACAGAAGGGATGCAGCACATAAACCCCTGTTACAAATACAAATAGGCCTACACATTTGAGATTTAAGTGGTGCAAAGACCATAGACACTGGCTACAGCAATATGGAAAAAAAGTAATGTGGTCAGATGAGTCATCCTTCACCATATTCTGGACAAGTGGGCGAATGTATGTGTGGCATCCACCAAGAGAACACTACAAGCCTGAATGGTACCCTACAGTGAGGGGGCTCTGTTATGTGGTGGGGGGTATTTTCATGGCACAATTTGGCTCCACTTATCCCCTTAGAGGAAAAGCTCACTGCAAATCAATACAATGTTATTCTGAGTGATCACCTTCATCCTATGACACATTTCTATCCTAATGGGAGCGGTCTCTTCCAAGAAAACAATGCCCCCATCCACAGGGCACAAGAGCTCACTGAGTGGTTTGATGAGGGTGAAAATGATACAAATTATATGCTATGGCCTTTGGAGTCACCACATCTCAACCCAGTTGAACACCGATGGGATATTTTGGACCAACATGTTAGACAACACTCTCCACCACCATCACCAAAAAATACCAAAATGAGGGAATATCTTTTGACAGAGTGATGTTCATCCCTCCAGTAGAGTTCCACAGACTTGCTGAATCTATGCTAATGTGCAGTGAAGCTGTTCTGGCAGCCCATGATGGCCCAACACCCTAGAAAGACATTATGTTGTGTTTTTTTTCCTTTGTCACCCATTTGCGTCAAGAAAAATTAGAGACAAAAGGAAACACTGCTGACAGTCATGGTCATTTCAGGACAGAACAGAGGCACCTTTACTGTCGTTTGATGCCCCCTAATCAGTGATGCATAGTGGAACTGTTGATCACTAGGAATACAGTATACAACTTGAAACAAGTTCCTGTTCTATCCTCTTATTTGCACGATTATATATATATTTTTTTAAAGGTTACCAAAAGGGGACACATTAAATGAGGTTATATTTACTGAGACCAAAACTTCTTGAGGAAAAAATTACTGACTTAATATTTTTAGCAAGAAGTTGGATTGTGGTCTAACTGAGTTGTATGGAAGTGGGCCCAGCTTTGAATTGTCCTGGAGCTGGTCAGTAGACGCATTGTTGCTGCAACCACACCTGTGGTTTTAGCCACTTGGTCTGAACATAATTTCTCATTGTCCTAATTTGTTCTAACCTTGCACAGCCAGCTAATCTTGTGAATTCATTTTCTTTAGACTTGCAAAACCATCTGACCATGTTCTATCTGAAGCATTAATAGAAGCCACAAAACAACCGGACTAATCAGTTTCCCTTAAGGAACTACAGGTGTGGCTTAGGTTATGATGACAGTGAGAAGCTGAAGTTCACTGAGCACAAAACAGGAACAAACAGAACATTGGGGAAAAAATTCTTACCACTATACTTTCTCAGTTTCACCATAATAGTTGCTCCTGTTCGTTTAGCTTCACCACTCTCAAACAACTTCGGTCCTTCATTTGTCTGATTGGACTTGTTAGCTAATTATAGACAGATGGTCGATCACCTGCTGCTTGGTTTTGTCAACGCCCACTGCCATAACCCCTTTTCCAAATAATTTGAACCCAGCAGCACCCATGCTCTGTTTCATTAAGGAAACAGCAGAAATGTAATCATAATACAGCTATGTAAGGCAAAATTTGTTCATTATTTATCAGTTGCAGTAGCTGAAATAGTTTTAATGTAGACATATAGGTTACAACTTTCAATACCTATTTCTGACTAGGTGTTGAGTTCTTCATAATGTAGTTGCTGGTGTAACATGCCAATTTGACAGATGGAAGAACAGGAGGATACAGAGGAACAGATAAAGAGTGGCTGACATCAGTTATGTAAAGTTAGATCAGAACTAAAAGTTGAGCTAGCTAATAATGAAATAATATTTTTCAGAACTATTAGTAAGAGGAGCCGTTGTATTAGATTCAACTAGTTAGTTTCTATTCTGTTCAAATTAACAGTTAAACTCCATGCTATATCTACTTGTACAGATTCATGTCTGTGGTAGTAGTAGGTATGGGAGACAACTACAAATCAAACCAAACACTTAGAACTAGATAACTGTTACTTTTTAAATGTTTGGTGTTATATTTGCTGTATTCATACTCTCTCTTGTGACCGGATGAGTTAACTCAGGTTAATGTTAATGTGGGCCAGGACAGGCTTGCACTTAAATGGCCATAGAAAATTAGAACATCACCACCTGTGACAGTGGTTTTGTTAGTAGTCGCTTTACACCAAACTAGTCAACATTAAATTTCCACAGAGCAACTAAATAAAAGTACAGCCTCATTGTTACACAAACCACTTTCAAAGAAACATTTAGCATAGACTTAACGTGCCATCTTTAGAGTCAACACATGCTCCGTTGGTACAACAATCAGTATGTATAATGTAGAACCATCGTAACTATGGAACTCACAGAATTGGGGTAGTTTAGATAACAGATCTGGCATGGCATGTCCTGTGCAGATGATCTTGTGTTGATTGGAGGACGGGTCCGAGATTTCTTACTGGGGTTGATGACATGACACTCAGAGAAAAGCTTGTCCAAATTGCCATCAAAATACCTGTATAAGTTAAGATAAAAACAAATCACTATATAAGTTGTAAAGTCAATACATGCACTCTGACAAAGAATTTACCAGCTAATATACCTAAAATGTCAAATAACGATTATACTGCAGATACGTGCCTTTCCATGAGCTTCTCTTTATCCCAGTTGAAGTGACTGAGAAGAATGCGTGTTATTGTTGCAGGATTCTAGAGGAAAGAGAAATGGTTGTTCAGATGCCACCCTTAAGTTTACATTAACAACTAACAACTTGCAATTTTAAGTAACAGCTTAAATTTATGGCTATTCTTAACGGGAAAAGCACACCAAATTACATCTCCACACATTAACTCCCCCGACACACATTTGTTTGAGTAAACTACAAAATTAAGAGGCATCAAAGCTGGTGTAGTTGTTCCACTGGTGGTGATTCTACTCCTTTCACAAGATTTAATCTCCCTTGTGTTACAGCAGGTCATTAAACTCTGTCCTGGACTAAGATGCCATTTGAGTTTATATAGAGAAATGTGGGGGGAACATGAGCTCAGGACTTCAATTTTAAAGACAAGGGTTTTCACTACCATACTCAAAATTCTCACTTTTTCCTACAATGATTTTGGTGAAGAATTTTTCAATTTGTGTCCATTTTCAAATTTATACTGAATTTCCAATATTTCCTACATATGACATCTGTATTTGGTTTGTTTAATTGATCAATATTTAAGATAATTTATACAAAGTTTTGAGACATGATTAAGTTTATGTAAGATTAACTGATTCATGTCCTGTCCAGAACCAGCCTTGATTGTCCAAAACAATCATTCCTTGCTCAGTTTAGTTACACTTCACCGTTTCAATAACTGCTACAAGATTACATGTGTATTAGAAAACAATGAAAATCGCATCAACCTGTCCACTGGAAAAAGGACATGGCGTTTAGATATAAAATTATCCCTATTTTAAAAAGACCTTTAAGTGGGGAGGAGTTGGTCTGGTCTTCACAGACAGACAACTGTGTGTGCCAGTCTGTGTTAACACTCTAGTATCGTAATTTGTAGTAAAAAGAGATGGGTTTATTGGTTAAGTTATAGTGTATAGTTGCTGTTCAATGACAGTAATGGATAAGGGGCTACTGTGTTCGGAGGTTTGTCAATAGTATCCCTAACCCTAACCCTAACTGAAACCAGACTGAAAATACAGAATAATTTAAAGCCGTACCGTAATTCATACAGTAATCAAAGCCAAGTAAATTATTTTAATGTATGACCAGGCAACTGATAGTTGTCTTTACTGATATTTTTAAGTATATTTTGGGGGAAATTCTGCTTTATTAGACAGTCACAGTGGAGGGAGAAAGGAAAGATAGGACACAGAAGGGGGGAGACATGCAACAAGGGGTAACTAGTCGTCAACTAATACGGGTTTTTCAATGGCCAATGCTGATGCCGATATTATATATAGAGAGCAGGGCCGCATATGGTGATATATAATGCTGATATCACGTTGTTTTGTTTTGTTTTTTGCATCTGACAAAATACAGCAATTTAATAAAGACAAATGAGACACAAAGTTACTGAACTTAAATTAACATTTATTCAACACTGTTACTGTCTGCTTTGTCTGTTTGCCTGCAGATTTTCTCAAAATGCCAGATATCGACCTGACTAATCAGCCAACTGATTCATCAGTCTATCTCTAATTTTGATTCAAATCTCAAATTCAGCTGTTTGCAAATTTATATACTGGACTAAGGGTTGTTTCAATTTTACTGATGAAAAACACATACTTCGCCATGTTGTCTCAAATATTCAGCAATTTATTCTCCAATTCCATAGGAACAATCTACAACATTCATTTTCATGGCCATTTTAGGGTTTCAGAGAAAACTTCAGACATATTTATGAAATGGATTCCACCGTATAAATGTGATTAAACCATATTTAACCATGTTAATGAAAGCCATTTTCATGAGTGTGCTATCTTGACTATTTCAGAAATTCAGGCCTCCTGACTTAATCTAAACTGTGTCTGTGCAAATTGCCCCTTAAGACGGATTTGGCAAACTGAATAGGCCATTTATCTCATGTTGGCATGTTTACATAATATTAGAGATCCATAAAAAGCATCACTCTACAAGGCACTGCCATAATGATATAGCAAATCCAGGTAGGTCATTAACATGCATAATATAATTACGGTGAATCCAAGTTCTCCTTGTGCATGTTCTTTTCTACTTGTTTAACATCTTGATGTCTTCTTTGACTACCTAAAAGAAAATCTGGTCATGTAGAATTTTGTATAGACATATGTATTTTCTTTCTTGACTAGAGATCAACACTGAGTATGTGAACAATATCCATGTGTTTGTTTTGGCTGTAAAGTATGTTGTGTCATTGTGAGGAGTCTTCCAAGTCTTATCCATGCAAAAAAACATCAGCCACTTGTAACTTTACCTCCCAAGTCTCTTCAGAAGCCATGCAAAACCGATTGCTCTCAACAGCTGAGGACATGGCCTTAAAAATAGTTTACTTGACTAGTGCATTGAAGTCTGCCCACCTGTCCAGCATCCAAGTACTCTAAAATGAATAACTTTTACTCAGAAGTCAGTTGAGCAAATTTACTTTTCAGTTCTTCCCTGATGTTGCAAAAAATGATAATGAAGTAGGTCTGGGTAACGTTTTTAGAGACAGATTCCTGCCAGTCGTCTCTTTTTTGTCTTCATACCAGTTTGACCAGGGTGCTGATATTTCACATCTGATATGTCGTGAGGCTTAACATATATAAAGATGAGAAATATCAACATGGTAAATGGGCGATTCTTTAAATTTATATTGTATCTTATGAGATCTGGAGGAGCTAGCTAAAGAGGTTAAAGACCTCTTTCCATTTCATTGTGGGCCTTAACTACAAGGTATGGGGAGGGAATGGTGGCCTGAGCGGAGACGAAGAGGGGCTACGTTACTCTTCGTAAGCTTAGAAATGTATGGCTGAAACCAGATCACAATGTCTTCTTCTGGTTCCAGTCAAGAAAGAAATCATCCTAAAATGAACGGTAGTCCTCTTGGTTAGCTAAACCAGCGTTAACACTAGCTAGCCAACTCGCTGGCCAAGCCTTCCTACCATCCTGAAAATATAATTAACAATATTTATACAATTGCTCAATTTACATAATCACACGGACGTCTAGAAAATGGCTGGCAACTAACAAGCTAAACAACTAAAAGCCTTATTTGACGCTACTCTGATTTTCGTCTACGCTAGCTAAGGTTATAACGTTACGGTAGTTTGATAACGTTAGTTAGCAGGCTGGCTAACCTTGCAAGCTAACGCTACCGTTAGCTTAGCCCTGCTGCCAACTTCTCAATAGGGATAAGACTAGTTCCTGGAACCGAACGTGGGCGAAAACTGCTATATTTCTAATGCGTATCTAAATACCCTCGTATTTTGGCTCTACAAACAACTAAGAACACATCGTAAAGACAACTTCGATAATAACGTGAAAGTTATTTTTTAATCATCATTTAATTGTGGGACTGTAAACTTCCAGTAAGTAAACTACTCCTACACGGCTAAGCTAACGTTAACGGCCTGTTTATGCTTCTCCCGAGCCCGGACCCCGGTCTTTCCTGTCGCTGACATACCAAAATACCTACCTGGATGACCTCGTTGACCTCCCTGATACACTCCACCATATGTTGTAGGATCTGCTCGGCAGTCAAAACTTCGAAGCGGTAGTCCTCCTCTTCCTGGCCCGGGCCGTGGCCACTTCCACCAGTCTCGCCGCACTCGTCTCGCTCCCCACCGGCCACCACGGGATCGACCAACTCCACCTCTCCGAGCTCCAGGGTGTCGTCCTCGGGTTCCTCTTCGGCGCTGTCTTCGCTGCATTCCTCCTCTTCGTCGTCGAATTCATAATTATAACCCTCGTCTGAGTCCATTCCTAGGGTGGTTATCAACTTGTGACAAGCACGCCTAAAGGTTTAGAGTGTGTTAAATGTCGATTGCGGAACAATACAAAAACCAAAATTATCCGAGCCTATTTTTCAGCTGCAGCGAAAATAACAACAACACGTCGCCGCTGCTAAGCCAACAAAGAGACACAGCGTCACCAACTGACGACGACCTTACGTCAGATGACCTGCGAAAGAAAATGTTTTTAAAATATTATGAAAAAGTTTGTCACACCGTATTTCCAAATAAATTCAAAAATTAGCACATATATTTAGAAAAAAAAGAAATGTTATATCGGCCTGCTGCCTACCAATTGCGGCTAACGTTAACATACTTGGACGTGTGTGGTCAAGACCAACGTCTAAAACAAATAAAATGATAAGGAATATTAATTTACAATGCTTATTTTGCCTGTTCTGGCTATCCTGCAGTTGTTCTAAGACATCACTAAGCTATAAATGTTGTATTTCATGGGTCAAAACTTTGGTCCATTCCCTATAGATCTGATAAAATAAAAATAAATCACTGGCATATCCCTGTAATCTTCCTATATCAAGTTGTGTTATTCGATGAATGCCTATAATAGTGACCTTGTAGTAGGTTTATGGTAAGCCTTTTTTTTTTTTTTTTTTTTTTTTTTTAATATCCGCCAGTTTCTCCAATATTCCAAGAACAGTCTTATATTATAGGTTATATGTAGTTTTTAAATTTGCTGTGATATTTGTATGGTATCACTTGGGAGATTATTACACAATTGTAGTTGTTTTTCACAAGGGTAGTCATCCACACCGCAGGATATTTTACCTTTTTGACAAACCCACATACCACCACACCTTGTGCCCCACGGAATCATGTGACTGAATGTTTTGCGGCACTTGACCGGAGGCAGTGCGTTAGGTTACAAACAAGGGCTGGGAAAATTTTAAGTCATGTCTGAAGTCCATTCTAGGCGCTGTTCTGTTACAAGATTTCACTTCCTGCCTCTAATTATTTTTCTGGTAGGTCTGCACGCAGTGGAGGGGATATGGCCATTACCGCAGACTATGACCAGCTCAGCGGAGCGATACTCATTGGACCCGCAATATTTCAACTTCAATTATGGGAGGGATTCAGCCACGCAGCAGGGATGCTCTGTCCTGGATGCTGCATTCAAGAGATATTTTTCTATCATATTTCCAGATCACATTTCAGGTAGGTCATAATGTGGATCTTGTGTGGAATTGAGAGTAAGAGTAAATTGAATGGAAGATTATATACTTGATGGAGTTGAAAGCACAATGCAGAAAACATATGTCTTATCAAAAATCTCTGTTATATTCATGTAGGGGCGTATAGTGCGTCTGTGGTAGGCCACAGTGGTGATATTATGGTTACACTGATTAAGGCTACATGATGATTTAATTTCCTGTAGGCCTATGATATCCCCTAGTTCCTAGAGGCAGTTATAGTCTTGCTTTGGTATTTTGGTAGTGTTAAAAGGTTACCATACAGTTGCTATAGTTATATTACAAAGAGAGCCTATAGGCTACTTCATATGTAGTACAGTGTATGGTTCTGACTGATTTGTCATGGCCTTTTTATAACTATTGTGGACAACAGGAGTGAATAAGGACGGTGATGCAAAGATTTAAGATTGCACCTTTACCTCATTTGTATGAGTGCACAACACCGTGGAGCAAAGCGCTCCCTGTGGTTTTGTTCTGTCCTTTCTGTTTGTCATGTTGGCTTTTAACGTAGATCAATGGGCTTTGTAGAGGCAGCTGTTGCCTGACGGACCATCAGTCAGCCAATGTAGGCCTACCTACCCAAAACCACATAACAATGGCCTGGAGTAACACTGGTTCATGTCAGTGCTTTAAAGTGTAGAATAATACATCTTTGATTATAACATTGTGAAACTGGCAGTGCATGTGCTGTGTAATCTTATATTGGAGGAGTTTCATGTTTCTCTATGATATGCGTTTTTATAATCTTAACATTAAGAGCAACAGTTTACTAAATGAAAGGATCATGCGGTGTGGGAAGACAATTGGAATCCAACAAAAGGAGTTTGTGTCATCTCTGTGAAAGTGTCTCCTGCAGAAAGCTTTGGTTATGCATTCAGACTATAGTCATCAACTGAGTTTCCATTTGTTCCTTATGGTTTATTTTCTAGGCTGCATAGGTTAAAGTGTAATTGACACAAACACTCACTGTCTCCAAATGCAAACACATGAACAGAAATCATTGAAACCTTGGAGAACTTATAGACTTGTACACATTTTTATTCTTCTTACTTTTTATTGTTTTTAACGTCTTGTATGTTCTATGTCATGGTTTTATATGATAGAACAAAATTGCCCCTCTTAAGGATTATAATAAAGAACTGAACTGAATTATGTATGTATGTACTCTGCTACAACAAAATCACCCATTAACTAATAACTGTGTTAAATCTCACTTGACCAATAGGAAATTGTGCTCTGCCATTCAGTGAGGCTAAGGAATATTCTTTGGATGTTTATGTGGACCAAGGAGACTGTGAGAGTTACCCAAACTCAGATTCTTCTGAGAAATGTAAGTACTAAAACTGAGCTGTCCCAACCAGGCCAACCTCAGGGAGGCAATGCGGAGCAGCTCTTCTTTGAGGTCTTGCCAGCAACACGACCCCAGACCCGTTTCATTGTCTAACGTGCTCCTGTTTGTGTTCTAGACAAGTTGAGTGTGTTTGCAGAGCGGGCGGCCTTGAATGCAGAGACTGTGTGGGGTGCACTAAGAGGTAATTCTAATAATTTATGTAGCATGTTCATGAACAAAGGAATCACGGCATTGGATTTCTGCATGTGCGTTGCTGTGAATTGAATAGCTCATGTTGTAAATCCAGCTTTTAAATGTGTCTATTTAAACATGAATGGTAATTATATGTCAATCAATACCCTCTGATTAAGTACAGGTCTAGAAACATTCAGTCAACTGGTGTATCAAGATGACTTTGGCATAGTAAGTTCTCAAATTTTTTCTCTCTGTACGAGCTCAGGAAGTCAATAATTGAACATGTGATTTTACCTTGGTGTAAACCTTGGTGTATGCTTAAAATGTTGGGATAGGGTAAGTGGCATATTCTTTATCCTGTTATGCTATTTCCTTTGTAGTTTTTTGTCAACAAGACTGAAATAGAGGACTTCCCCCGATTCCAGTTCAGGGGTGTTTTGTTGGACACTTCCCGTCACTATTTACCAGTGCAGGTCATTCTAAAGACCTTGGTAATAATCCTATGTTATTCTTTAAACTCTAACTTAATGTTTCATCTGGAATGTTTGTCATAAAGGTTATTAATGGATATGTTTCTTTTTAGGATGCAATGTCATACAGTAAGTTCAATGTGTTTCACTGGCACATTGTTGATGACCCCTCCTTTCCTTACCAGAGCCGCACTTTTCCAGGCCTTAGCAGTAAGGTAAGACAAGTAGATGGGCACTTCTGGGTATAAAACAAAAAGAAAGCCACTTTTAGTGTTGTTTAAAATATAACTCTGCCCATTCATAATGATTTCCTGTACACATTTTTTCTTTCTCTGTATTTAATGAGATCATTTTTGGTTGGTTTATAATATCCTAGATTTGTTACAAGGGCATTCTAAAAACATGTATTCCTGAGGACAAAAAACACTGAAAAATTGCGTCCGCCCTTAACAAAAGTTTTGGCTCTGATTCAGGGGGCTTTCCATCCGATGACTCACATCTACACACAGTCAGATGTGAGAAGGGTGATCTCATATGCCAGGCTACGAGGAATCAGAGTCCTTCCTGAGTTTGATTCACCCGGTCACACCCAATCTTGGGGAAAAGGTAAAACTAAAAAACAATTGGAACCACATTTTCTAGTTAGAAATATGATTTTATTTGTGTCATCTTAGTTTTCTCACATCAGACATATCTTCTACACCTGCCTAGCATTCTTTTTGGTTTAGTACAACAGGAGTATTTAATGGTAAATATGGCAAACAAGATTCTAAATGGCCATAGACATATTCTGCATCCCGAGCCTGACCACTCTGTGGGCTGCCTCAGTGCTTTTGTTCTTTTTATTATCACTGAGTATCATCAACAGTTCTCATTTTCCAGTGATTTGACATCAAATTCCACATCACACTACACAATAAAATAAAATGTATTTAAAGTAAATAGTTAGTGAAGCAAATCGATCTAACTGAAATGAAGTTCTAATTGCCCTTCTTCCCCCCAGGGCAGTCTGACCTGTTGACTCCATGCTACAAAGGGGGCATCCCTTCAGGTACTTTTGGTCCCGTTAATCCTGCCTCAGCCTCCAGCTACCAGTTCATGGCCAGACTGTTTAAAGAGGTGTCAGCAGTGTTCCCCGAGTCCTATATTCACTTAGGAGGAGATGAGGTTGACGTCTCCTGCTGGTAGGCCAAAGTTTGATCCATCACTGAATTAATATCTTGTGTCATTGAATGACCTAGAAGAGGGTCCTCCATTTTATATCACTAATCTCTTTCCTTGGTTGGATACAGCAAGAGGTGCAAGGACTCTGTTAACTGTCTTTTGTGTTCAATGTCCATAATTCATACTTTTCCAACAATATGACACCTCAGTGTTAGAGATTACAGAGTGGATAACTTTGCAGCAATTGTCTTTCAAGGAAATGTAATCAAGACATCAGAGGCAGTGGAAAAATCTGACAATTACAAAGACTAAAGAAAACAATTCATTTTCTTCTATTCCAAAAGAGTTTGTAGTTGCAGTAGTTAAGTATGCTTTAAAATGGCAATAATACACTACTAGAAACACTGTGAACCACTATCAAATTTTTAAATTGAGTTGAACTTCCTCCATGCTAATACAACATTGAGTTAAAATATTTCTTTAATTACATGTAGCAAAACTCCTCCCAATACTATTTGTTTTCCAAAGGAAATCCAACCCTGATGTCCAGGTATTTATGCAGAAGATGGGATTTGGAAATGATTTCGCCAAACTGGAATCATACTACATGGAGAAGTAGGTTGTGCAAGAACAACATGAGGCAGACTGGCTTGTGGTGGTGTGTGATCAAATTGTAGCACAGCATCAAGGCAGGACATACATATTAATCCTACAAAGGTCATTATCTTATTTATTTTCCAGTCTTGTGAACATAACATCAGCTCTCAACAAGACATCCATAGTGTGGCAAGATGTTTTTGAGTACCATGAACGAGTAAGTACACCCCAACAAATGATTGTTGTCCTTTGTCATTAAATTGAGGCAGAAAATTAACATAAAAGAAACAATATAATGTATCACAATAGAGCCTCACTTATATGAATTTCAGATGCCTATGCTATCCTTACAGCTGTGACGAGAAAATGGGCAGAATTGCTGAAACGTCATTTTGACTTTAAAGTATTTCAACTGCACATAATACTGGAATAACTAAATGTTTGTAAATTGAAAATGCATATCATGGCTTAAACTGGATTTTAATAACCAAAACATTTCAGTCTGAATGATCCTCATTCTACAGGAGTTAAGACAAAGTTTCCACTCTAAGTGAGTGATCTAACTGCGTTTATCTTACAAGCTGATATCTGATAGACTAGAGGATTGTGTTTCAGCGCAGCTCTCTGTCAGTGGTAGAGGTGTGGAGAGAGGGCTGCTACCTGTGTGAGGTGCGCAGGGTGACTAAGGCAGGGCTCAAAGTGATTCTGGCCTCTCCGTGGTATCTGGACCTGCCAGGGCCCACACACGACTGGGTCCGCTACTACACCGTGTGGCCCCTCGCCTTCAAGGGTCAGCGTTTGACCTGTGTGCAGTGGATAGTTGAAGTGTATTAAATTCTAACTGGTGTGTGTTTGTCTGAAATAATCATGCTGAGGTAAAACTTGTTTTCTTGTGGAGAATCGGCTGCGCATCGCCGGTCTTTTTTGACTTTTAGTGGCGATCACAATGCTCTGACTGTATAGTTGCACCACTAGATGGCAGTAAAGACTTTTAGCAATTCACTGATACACAGATATTGGGGCTTGCTGTGTGACTAACTCAAAATGTGTTAAAGCCCACAGTGCCGTTAAAGCCCTCTGCACACCATTCATACAATACCCAACAAATACAAACAACTGCCAGCATTGTAATATTGTGCGTTTACAATTGATGGTTAGAATATTCATAGGATGTTGTGAAAGCCAACTATTAAAAACAAACAACCCAAACATTACAAAATGCTTACTAAGGTACCATAGACTATTTTCAGTTGTTCTTGCACTATTTATTTTTAAATCACAGTGAATGATATAGAGTATTTAAAAAAATATATTAATTTGAAATACCTTTGGTATTTGTGACTGAGAGTTTATAGGCCTATCAGAGAGCAAGGATGAGAAGTCCTTGGAGAAGACTCTGGAGTTGTGTGCTGTTGTTACACACTGGTGGAGGACACACTGGTGTTTTTTGGTGTGTGTAGAGAGTTGTATAGGCAGTGTGGAAGGGGATTTACAGATGAGGTGTAATACCAGGGGTAATTCTCCCTCAAACACCAGAGGATGGATGTGCATGAATGTGTCCTTAGTTTGCACTCAGCTATTTACAAGGCTCCTCCCAGACAAGGCAGTGGTCCAGCACCAACAAAACTCTCATCTTCCAAGAAATTGGTCTCCCAAAAAGTGAATCGAGGTGTAACTAAATCTGTCAGCATGCCACAAGTTACTAAGGAAAACTCAGAGAAATCTAAAGATGATTAGTAGCCTACCAAAAGCAAATAATGTCTTCTAGTATTATGCATATTTTCCAGACAGGTTGCTTACTCAAGCTAGCTCCTAACACTCGGAGTTACTTAATATTCCTGTCAGACATTTCTTATATTTATTAACATATTAGGTTGTGGCAACTGTGCCTGCTTTTTTGTCCCATATGCCCTTGTTACCTTTATAGTTTGAGATAAATAAATAAATAAATAAAGGGGCATTGCTAACACTGATCTCCTGTGGAGCACAAGAGCCAGCTGTCAACCCCTGAATGTAATCATTTAACCGTAGTTCTATCATAACACACACTTGTTAATTGTGTTTTATACAATATGATGCTCTGCTAAAATGGAGAACCACCTGCCTCCGATAGAATGTAACAAAAATATTTAAATGAAAAGGGTCAAATTAATGTAATTTTCATGTTGACATTAATAAACTCTCAGGGTAACATGAGACAATTTAGGGCAGTCAGGATTTGAGTCAGAAGAATTATTGTAACTGTGTGTACGGGCAGACAGCTAGGTAGTAAGCCTAGCCAATTATGTGATACCATTGCTCCACTGCTGTAAACATTAAAATGCTCCCTCTCACTTTCCTTGATCAAAATGTCCTGCAGTGTGCTCTACATGCTCCAAGACAGTATTACTCTGAAGAATGGTTATTCTGATAAGGCTCTTAATTTATAAACAGAGTGTAGTTTGAGGCAGAGTATGCTCTGGCACTGGGAGAGCCAAGTTCAAAAATTCACCTGGATTTAGGATGTTTTGCACCATGGAGAGGGTATGAATCAAACACTGTTAACAGTATTTCAGTGCAAGCTTGCACTGACAAATGCTGATAAATGACTTTTGTGGAAATGCTGAATTTTGCGATTAAACCACAAAATGTGAGCAGCCACAGAGCTTCCATGATGTGTGCAAGACCAATATGTTATTTCAATATTACATGCTGGCATAGTTAAGCTGTTGTTGTTTGTCTGGTGATGGCAGTTGCCAGTTATCACCCAATTTTTTTGCAAATGGATCACCATTAACACAGGTTGCTTCTTTATATTACAAAAGAGAGGCTAAATCTTTTTAAACATTAACTTGCTGAACAACCAGGTAAAGGTAACATATTTTCGTGCTGACTTGCAGTGAAGTTTGCTTAAGTACAATCATTAACCACGTTGCAGTATATTATACATTGTGGATTTAAATTCAGAGTTGTTACTGTCCATTCACAGGTACAGAGGAACAGAAGAAGCTGGTGATTGGGGGTGAGGTCTGCATGTGGGGGGAATATGTTGATGCCACCAATCTCTCTCCTCGTCTTTGGTATGCATGAGTTTAAGAATCCTGAAATCACAACATAAAGTTTAAATAGAGGGACTATCTAAAACAATACAGAGTTCTTTGACTTGTCTTCACATGTCAACCATTTTTGGCTGTAGGTGGCATAAAACCCTTTTAGAGGGATTAATCAAGAATCCTTACTAAATGGGTCTATTTAGAACTCACAGTAAGAGGTGACATGTGTAACCCTCTAACATGGGTTCATATGTTCTTTAGTTTCACACAACAGCCATCCATTTGAGTTCATTACAGTCAAGATCCCTTTAATATTTAGTTTTTTATTAAATCTATATTATATGTAGAAAAATGCAGAACTACTCCCATGTAGATGGCTTAAAGCTGAAAAATAGTTTTGAGGGATGCACAACAACACACATTTGTTTTGAATTCACTTCCAGGACTCTTCTGAAGCCCCCTGCTGTCCAAAAAGGCAGAACTGTAAAATAGTACCACCATTGTTGTTTTCTGGTCTCTATCTACTCCATTCATTTTGGAGCAGTGCACTTCTGGTGAAGCTCTTGTTCTTCCGACAGGGAAGGAGTTAATGAGCCAAAATTGGTGGATATAATTGCACAGACCAACAGATACCACTATATGTGTAAAATTCAGAACTATCCCTTTAAGGAACCTTGTTGGCTTATGTGCTGCCACCAAAATGACTGTCTCACAAAAAACCTGAGTAACCTTTAATAAAGCACAAAAGTGTTTTTAGAGGTGAGCAGTTCTCAGAAGTCCCTTTCCACACCATATAAAGAACTCTTTTGGAACCCTTTTAATGGGCAGAAAATTTAGTAACAGTTTGAATCATGAGTTCATACAACATAACCCCTTGTTGTATTCATTATCCTAGGCCGAGGGCAAGCGCTGCAGCAGAGAGACTTTGGAGTGATGAGAAGCAAACCTCCAGTGTGGCACGGGCATTTTCTCGCTTGCAGGACTTTCGCTGCAAGCTGCTTAGGTAGTAAGCTTTTCTGTCTTGGACATGTAAAGAGTGCAGTGCTTGCGTATTTCAAACTAAACTCTCTTTTTTTTCTTGATACTATGACTTGTTCCAGTTTCTTGTTTTATTTATACACCATGTCATTAGATATTCATGCTTTCTCCTTCCCTTTCTCTCCAAGGCGTGGCATCCAGGCGGAGCCTCTCTTTGTTGGCCACTGCAGACATGAGTACCAGGGTGTTTGAAGAGATTGAGTGGGCAAACACAACAATAGGTTTCAGAGATTGATTAAGTTCATATTTACTCAGCCAGTTTTCAAGAAAATGTTTCCTTAGGGATTATGCAGCTGAAGACTGTGCAATGCAATGGACTATGTAATGGTTATTTGGGTGATGCTCATTTTCTTTTGCATTTTAGAAATTAACAGTCATGCTACACAGGTGCTACACAGAAAACTTATTGGAAATCCAAAGTGATGCATTTTGGATTAGATTGTGCACTGTTAGGTTGTACTTTGAATGATGATAATAGCCTAGATACTCCTGTCTGAAAAATAAATTAAGCACATTTTTATTTTGTGTATGTGTATTTATACTAAGCACTGTGATTGCTAATATACTGAATTTAGTGTTGCATTGAGATGTCATAATATTCTCGTCTACCAGCAGACATTTATGATTAAGTATGATTAAACATTCTTCAAAGGAAATCACCACTACTACTAGTTATAAATAAATGCAAGGCTATGATGGAGAAAACAATTTTTGCACAAAGAATAGAGCTGACCCACTGAGTACATGATGCATAGCTGCACTTTTAACTCTTCTGGGATAAGTGTGCCACACCTGGCAGAATCATTTTAATATTAATACAGAACATGGTAAGTCAATGCAAAGTTACCCATTCACTTTTAGAGAAGTAATGTAATGTAATTCAAGTTTAAATTCACATTTGAACATTGAGTTTAATCCATGCCAAAGAGTATGGGCTGGCCATGTAGGAGACATACCCAAGAATAACCAATAAGCTTCTCAATTACTGTGTCAGCAGTAACATGGACTTTACGATAAGTCTCCCTAATGTTTAATTTACTTGTTGAATTGAGCTGACAGGTCTTTGATATGGACTGAGACAATTGATTTTCTCATCACGTGGATTATACTGGTGACAGCAGATGGCAGGGCGGGGCAATCCCTGGTGGCCATAGTGCTGACGCCTCAATCCTGCTCCCACTCTTCATCTGAATTGGGGGGACTGCGGAGGGCTTTGCAGTGCTCCAACAAGCCCAACTGAGTGTTAACCATGCAACCTTGGCTATCCGTCCTCTGCGGTTGTTGGGAAGAACAAAGATAATTGGAATCAATTTAGACAAGCTCAGTGCAATACAACAGAAGCCCACTGCCAGTACTGGGCAGAATTATCAAAAGATGATACCAGCTTTATGCAAAATTCTTGACTAAATATTCTGGGCTTAAACAAAAAGCCAAGATTGGGATCTGCAAAAAAAATTGTCTTTGACATTTGAAATCGCCCAATTTTGTCAGCATGTTTCCTTTTTGTTGAAAAGATATGAAAATTAACTCAAACAACAGTTTCATAAATGAGGGGTATCACTCTTTTGGCAATGAAGAGAGTATGCTATCTATTATAGCTTTATTTTATACCCTTGCAACTTGGGATACCTTCTACCCATGTACAAGGAGGGCACCAACACCTAAAAAGTTAATCTCACTCTTTGACAATAGCTGACATTCAAAGAGATTATATATAAAGCTGCTTAGGCTGATGCATAGGTTTGTAAACTAGCATTGAAGGGCATCCACTCAAGGGCACACACAAAATAGACCTTGTTCAGTCAGTGCCACTTGGGCTACTTTAGTCATGTGTTATAAATAATGTATAAACGTCCCAATCAACTGAGTACTGTGAAAAACATATTCAACATATGCATAGAATTGGTTAAAAACAAAAGCACTCTTTAACTCATGGACAGCTGATCTGCATGATCTGGCGTGCAACTGACCTAGGGTTTTAACGGTGACACGTGTTCAATCTTCTGAAGGGCTGCTGTCATCACACATATTTCTCCTAAATACATTAGCACATCTTAATCACCCAGTTAGCTCATGGCAGGTGGCTGCTAAAGATTGACCGGATCTGAAAAACAATCAGAGGGCTATTGACATCCATCACAGAGCTCAGGAAGGGAGAAATCTGACAGTAATCCCTCCCAGGCAAAACCTGTAGGCAGTGTTGCGCTGATGGCATCAGCACCTCACCAGTACCAGCAGCTGGTCAGAGATCTAGATAAAGACAGGGAAAGGCCGGTATGGCTTTATTCATGTTTCATTCTTACGATGATGGAAATCTTTGGAAATTTCCCTTTATGTGTGACTCATTCACACATCTAGATTTGGCAATGATATATTCAGATCCCAATGTATCATAACCTATCATCACAAACCTTTGAATTGCAAATATCTATGGTCTAAGACATTTAACTTGACCAGCCATTCATATAAAGCGCCTCCCTGCTTGTGTGGAGACACAGATGACCAGTTGCTCCCTAATGCTCAGGTGAGATAATCCATGTGTTTCCTATGACTCAGGCTGGCGTTGATAAGTCTTGCAGAATTTGAATTCCACATTGCAACATGCAGCACTGCATCTGTGGGTATAATTAAGCATTTTAGGATCATCCAAAGTGACCAACAATGAGTGCAATGCTAGAATAGGCTTAAATTCCTGTCTTCGGCCAGACAGAAAAATGTAATGGACATTGAATGATTCTAAAAATGAATGATAAAATATATTATTATATGGTATTATGATGGGGAAAACACAGAAAAATTTTATTGCTACTTTCTACCTTTTCATATTCACTCTATGCAGTGTGTGTAATACTGTGTATCAGTATTACTGAGCCATTCCTTTAAATTAGTCACAGCTGTTCACAAAAAAACACAGAACTGCCTTAAAATACAGAAATATCACATTTAAAAGTTAAAATACAGTGATTACCTGATTAAATTTAGTCTTGGTGAAGAACAAAACTGTCCTTGAATTTAAGAAGTTACCAAGAATGAGTACATTTGACTTAAAGACCCGCTCTCTGATTACAGTATGTTGTGCCATGCTGTCAATCCATCACTGGCTGTGCTTCTGCTTTACTACACTGAATCCATTTTGACTCTGCAATTTACAGTTAAAGGTTTTGATGCAAAGAAAATGATGACACAATGTCACAGCTGGTGTGAGACTAGTAAGTTCATGTACTTTATCTGCAAACTCTGGAATAAAACAGACCTGTTAAGATGTTATTTCACAAAACAAAACAAAACAAAACAAAACAAAAAAACGTGAATATACTCAAAATACAGGACACCAAAAAATACATAAATCTTGGTTGTAGTTTTCAATAATAAATGTAGCAGTTCTTGAGAATAAACAACATCTTAGCTGTATTGTTCCCCTGTCCAGATTATACATCTGATTCAGACAATGAGTTTCCGAGTTCAAAAGTCTCTGTCTGCCAGCCACAACGACTCCGCTAGACTGCTCTGAGTCGGTAATCCTTTTATACACCAGTTTAGGGCAACAGAAGAGCTCTGTTTTCAGAACAAAGTGATCCTCCTAAATTCAAGAATGACTGAATATTTTAGAGATGAAAGAAATCAGCCGGAGGACATGCCAGACACTAACTTCAGTATCCTTGGTGTCTTATTAGGGTTATGTTGCAGCTGACTCAACAACAAACAAGAGTAGATGTTATTATTATAACTCCCAGTAATGACATCAGCCATGGCTGTAGTTTTAGAGATCCATGCAGAGAATAGCAAGCATGGTGCAATATCTAGCTTTTCTTTGTGTCCTTACACTATGAAACAACTTCATATAATTCCACAAACCATGCAAAAGAGCAAATCACTGATTTCAGGGCTCTGATTACCAGTAAGTTGTGCATGGGTCACTAATTGGGCAGACTGAGGGCTCAGAGAGCAGCCACCATATGGCAGAAGAATAGATTTAAGGGTCAACTCATTGCTGCTCTTTCAATCTCTGGGCTAATTGATTTTCTTCTCATCACCCCCTTCCATGATCCCCCTTAGAGAGGGAGACCACGTTTCATGGTTGTTTAAGCTACTTTGCTGATTTGGGGTGGCTGTGCTCTCCTCAGGCCACATGGCATAGCTGTTAAGTGTCACTGACAAGACCAAAGTGGCACAGAAGAAATGCCTTGACTTGGCTATAAAACTTGCCCTGCTGTCTGAAAGGTGATGAAAATCCTTTGTAAGAGTACCTATTTAATAATGCAAGTTTATATGATGAAACAAAAAAGATACATGAAAACTTTACATGATAATACACTGCCACTTGATGCTCATGCATGTGAATTAGAGCCAGTCTAGATTTCCATGTCTTACCATGACTCAGACAGAAAGTAGAATGGATTAGCTGATAAAAATAGGAAACCCGTCATAGCTCTGAGAAAAAACAGTCGATAGAGACAGATTAGGATAATAGTGAGAACAATATAGATCACAACAAATCAACTAACTCTTGGATGGTGATATCACCACTCAGCAGCTGCATCCTAATTTATGAAAAGCATGCATCATGCATTTATCATGTTTCCATTTCCTCTCCATTTGTTGAATGCAGTTAAGCAGTGTGACTGATTGATTCACCCTTATGGACAGTAAAGATTAAGAGGATGACAAATCAGCACTTGCTTACACAGCGCCTGGTGCTAATCTTCTTGTCTTCCCTCAGAGAGCCCCCAGACGACACAAGGCTCACACATTCATTCTTCCTGAGGGAAAGACAGTCAGAGAGAAGAAAGGTGGCAAACTACTTCTGTAACTCCACTGACCTTCTGTTACATCAGGACCTACCAGACCAGGACATCAACACAGAACCAGCAACCTCAAGCATCCCAGCGGTTACACTCTCAGGAAGTTACATCACAACAATCAGCCTTGGTGGAAAGAACAAAAAAATTACGTACTTTTGTTTTGAGGAACATTGTGATGTGTTGTGACTTGTCGTGAAAAATTGCTTTGACTCAGTTGGACAACAGCAAAGAGGACAGCTTTGTACAGGAGGACAAATCATTCTGGGAATAATCTCTCATTTGCATAAAAAAATCTACTGAGGCGTTCAGGTAACTTGCATCTTAAAATGGAGGACATGTCCAGATTCAACGAGTTAACTTCAGAAAACTCTAAGGATTCAATACAACACACCACAGACGGGATTCAAACAGGTGAGCCAGCAACTATAGCCTACATTAGATTTTAAGAACACTTTGGCAAGAAAAAAAAAATCTTGCTGCAAATGTCATTGCATAGTACTTGTCAAACTAATCATGTCAGTAATGTTAAGCGTTCACTCATGTTATCTGTTGCATGCAGCTAAAACTCCAGCACCAGGGAAAGCACCTGGCCAAGGCCTGCTTTGTAAAGTGTGTGCTGACTCAAGCAGCGGTAAACACTATGGCATCTATGCTTGCAATGGCTGCAGCGGCTTCTTCAAGCGCAGTGTGAGGCGAAGACTCATCTACAGGTGAGGAGGAGGAAGCAGAGTGATTTTACACACTGGTCTGCAAACACAACTGTTGATCCTAGTAGGACAGTGCTCAGGACTTGGGAAGAAAACAGCTTGTACAACAAGAATATTGTTTATGTCAATATCACAGGTGTCAGGCTGGAACTGGCATGTGCCCTGTTGACAAGGCTCATCGCAACCAATGCCAAGCTTGTCGACTGAAGAGATGCCTCCAAGCTGGCATGAATAAAGATGGTGAGTGAGAGAAAGTCTAAATTAGCCCCTTATTGAAAATGTTTTAATGGCAATAAGTCTGTAGATTATACATACTTTGTGATTCCTATCTCCTTAGCTGTGCAGAATGAGCGTCAGCCACGGAGCACAGCACAGGTCAGTCTAGACTCTTTAAAAGTGGACTCTCAGGAGGAACACCTGGCCACGACACGGGAGACGATCTCCTCTGCCCCCTACTCATCAGTTACCAGCAGACCACTGGTCAGTTCGTCCATCACCCCTCCTGCCACACAGCCCTGCAGTAGCCCCAAGAACAACCACCGCTTTATGGTCAGCCTGCTGACTGCAGAGACTTGTGCTAAACTGGAACCGGAGGATGGTGAGATCATTCATGCGTATATGAACACAAATATGCATCCACTCAAATATGTGGTCAGATATGGACCAATCATTCATTGTAGCCTACTTTGGTTGCTGATAGTTGGGCTTTGCTCCAAACCATTTTACACAAGTTTAGAATCGTCTGCTGACCTGATGCATTAAGCTGCATCGATCTGGTATTCAGAGTAGCCTGAGCATTTGTCTGACGTTTTTTTCTCTGTGGTTTGCAGTGGAAGAGAATATTGATGTGACGACTAATGAGCCAGACAGGGAGAGGACCCCCTCAGACTGTTGCTTGCTCCCATACAACTCCAGCTGTCCAGAGAACGTGTATGAGACATCGGCACGTCTCCTCTTCATGTCTGTCAAGTGGGCAAAGAACCTGCCAGTGTTTTCTCACCTGCCGTTTCGAGACCAGGTGAGACTCATTCACTTGTGTTTTTGTGGATTCACACCACATTCACAACATCTACACCTGGAAATCTATGAAACGCTTAGGCTCATGGGTGAGACTGATAGATATGTTTTCCTGTTATCAACAGGTGATTCTGCTAGAGGAAGCCTGGAGTGAGATGTTTCTCCTGTGTGCGATCCAGTGGTCTCTACCCCTGGACAATTGTCCTCTCCTGTCTCTGCAAGATCTTTCCCCTGCCCAGCAGTCCAAGGCTGGCCCCCCAACATCTGACCTGCGCATCCTGGAAGAGGTCTTCAACCGCTTCAAGGCCCTGGCTGTTGACCCAACCGAGTTTGCCTGCCTAAAGGCCATTGTCCTCTTCAAGCCAGGTAACTTATCTTTAATTCTTCCAAAAACTGGTGTTTAGTGGTGAGAGGCTAGTGTTACTGATGTGTGCTCTTTGACTCCCTGGAGCAGAAGTCCGTGGTCTCAAAGACCCAGAGCAGGTGGAGAACCTGCAGGACCAGTCACAGGTGTTGCTGGGCCAGCACATCCATTCAGTATACCCCAGTCAGAATGCCAGGTAAGCCTACTGAAACCTTCTGAATCTGAAATTGCTTTTTTTTTTAAACTGCCATGTAAATAGCAGAATAAAAACAGAAATTTTTACTATCCTTTGCTCTTGCCCATCAAGGTTTGGGAGACTGCTACTGCTGCTACCATCCCTCCACTTTGTGAGCACAGAGAAAATAGAGCAGCTGTTCTTTCACAGGACCATTGGCAGCACACCCATGGAGAAGCTGCTGTGTGACATGTTCAAAAACTAAACAAGCCCCAAGGAATGCTAAATGAAGCTGGCACTCACGCAACATGTTATCTTGTTGTATAAAATCCATTTTGTACATATTTATATGAAAGTTGTGATTTCTCCCATTTGCAGAGATAATTAAAGCTGATACTACTTTTTTTGCTCAATGATTATCACAGTTTACTTTGTATTACAGTTTTGTTACTGCTTCTGCTAAATTAAAAAAACAAAATAAATAAAGTGTCAGTATTTCATAGTAAGAAACAGCATTTGTCTCATTATTTGAAAATGTTAATGAAAATGTAATGAATTTGTACTAAATGTGTATATAAATAACTTTCATTTGACATATTTATCCATCTCTGGTTTACTTTTTATATGTGTGACAAAATTGTGAATTGTGAAGATGAAAATGGAGAAACAAAGAAAAAAAAAAGGTCTGTCTACAGAGATTGCTGTTATTATTCATTGTAACAATGAAAGTAATAGTCCAGTTACTGGTGAAAATTTGTAATCAAATGTAGTGATCATTTTATGGCATTCAGCCCCATCGACTAATATATATCCTCATGCTCAGCACTCGCCCTCGCTGGCCAAAAGGCTGTAGCCTATTTTACACAGTTTATTTCTCTCTCACAGCAGTCAGGGGTCGGCTTTGCTCGGGACATCCCGAAAAAATAGGAATTGTTTAATTTCACTGTTATTACATTCCTTAGAGGACATATGGTTTGATTCTCCAAACATACTGAAGAGACCAACAAAAAAAATCTGAAATTGGGTCTTGCACACAAAATACAGCAGATGGCAGTACAGCGCAAATTTAACGTTGACGTTCAACCCGAGCACAGTAAACACCACGAAGAAGAAAAGAAGCAAACACGGAAGAGACGTCGGGCAACAGCCAGTTCCCAGCTGCAATTCTTTGATTTTAGTAACTTTTCATGGCTTGACGAGTTAGTGCAGCCATGCAGTATTTTACCGACAACTGTTAAATAGAAGCGATGTTAGCAGGATTTCCAAAATGAAGTGGATATTTTAAGGAACGAAGGTTAATTTCACCTGACAATGTTTAGCAAGTCGCCCAACGTTAGCCACCACCAGTATCAGCCCCTTCCGCAGCGAGACTCCATGAAAAGTAGTCCCGGGCTGTTTGTGGGATCTGAGGGCTTTAACGCTACACAAGCCAACTACCACAAGGGACATTCATTTGACTACATCCCTAAAATCACTGAGAACGATTTCACCGGTAGGTAACTTGAAGTATAAGCAAAGGTTTTGTGGTCAGTTCGGGCTAACGACGGTGGGTTTTGACTTAATTATCAAATGAGCCTCAGTTAATCAAAACAAAGAGACTGTCATCCCTACCAGTTTCTCTGTTGAACTCCGGGTGGAAGAAATTCTTGACTTTGACATGTTTACAATGAACACATGGCTTTAGCAAACACATGTGTGACTACTGTTAACTATAACAAATTGTTTATTGTTTATTATAAGGATACCCATTAGTTGACATTATGACCACGAGCGCCCAAGACCACATTACACGGTATACATAGACATTCTTATTGACAAAACGTATTTGGCTTCATTCTTACAGATACCTCCCAAGGATGGCTGTCCTGGATTTGCAACATGATTGTCATTGTCCTGGTGTACATCTGCACCTTTATAACCTTTCCTATAACAGGATGGTTTGTGCTCAAGGTAAGATGAAAACAGCCTCTGTATCAAGCCGCTCCTATGCAATCACTGCTCACTAATTAGACCAGTCATAACAAATTATTTCTGATCTTGTTTGCAGACGGTTCCTAACTACCAGAGGATAGTTGTGTTTCGTTTGGGCCGGGTTTGTCCTCCGAAGGGTCCTGGCATTGTCCTCGTGCTGCCCCTTATTGACCAGTGGCAGAAGGTGGACCTGCGCACCCGTGCTTTCAACATCCCTCCCTGTCAGGTACATCATCAGGCAGTGCTTGTCTTCATTACGGTCAGCTATTCTGATGGATAGCTATTTGAGGTCACTGAAAAAGTGGAGCGCAGTTATGTTCATGAAGCCACAAAAATCTTTAATTGTTTCCAGCTGGGAGGGAAGTGTGTAAAAACCTCAGGCTTTACACATGAGCAACAGCAAGCATGGGAATCAAACTGTTGTGTCAACGTACAATGATTCTTGGAGAAGTGAGCAGAGGACTCAGTGCTACTCATGTTCTACAGGCACTTAAATCAGTATATTTATTTATTTACTAATTTATTTAACCAGAAATCATTCCTCATTTTAAGCGCAGACTGAATATATAAGGCTTCTTATTTCTGTTGGGTGAGTGTGTTCTAATTTTTCCTAGAGGTGGCACTGTTGCTGCACAGTTTTGAAATCAGGGAGGGTAAACGGCACTGGGAGTGTTCAGAAATGGTGTCCAGCAGCATTTTTCTCTGCTGAATGATGGTGGATAACTAAAGAATGTACTTTTGCTTGTTTTCCTTTTTGAATATCCCTTATTTAATCATCCATTCACAGACAATCAATCCAGATTTGCTCTTAAGCAGTAGGACTTTGAATATGTTTATGAGTCAAAATGTGGTAGGATCTTTGCCCTCATGATTTACATATTTGACTACAAACTTTTGTCTCCTATAGAAAAAAAAATAGTGGCTTAAGATGTTTGGTATCACAGCAACAAGGTTTATCATAAGTATAAGCCTCTCCTCTTGCATTTGTAGCAATTTCTTCAGTTTCTTAACGGCGCTAACACATTACTGTGAGCTGCATGTGAACTTTAATTTCAACATTAAACAGTGAATTTACTCAGCCAGTACTGTTTACGAACTGAAGAAAAGGGAGATGTCTCCTGATTTACTAGTGATTCTTTCAAATCCATTCCAGAGCAACTAACCTTCCTTGTACTATCTATCTATCTATCTATTGTACAGTTCTAGTGAATCTTAAGTCACCAGTATTGGTAATAGATCTAAATAAATGTAATAGTCTTGTAAAATATTGAAATGGTGTGTTGCTAGGTGACTACACGGGACGGAGGTGTGTTGTCAGTGGGAGCAGACATCCAGTTCAGGATCTGGAACCCAGTCATGTCAGTGGTGTCTGTCCAGGACCTCAATGCCTCAACCAGGCTGACAGCACACAATGCTTTGACACACAGCCTGGGTAAGAAGACTGTCAGGGAGATCCAGACTGAGAGAGTCAAACTGGGAGAACATCTCGGGGTGAGACAACTGTCACTCTAGTTTTTTATTGCCTTATTACATTATATGTTAAACATTTCAAACTACTATTCATACAAACATACATATTATGTCTTTACAGATGGACATCAATGAGATGACGCGGGCCTGGGGGCTGGAGGTAGACAGGGTAGAGCTTACCTTGGGCTCTCTACTAAAACCCCCAGACGACTGCCCTTCAGGACCCGTCATCATGCCGCCCTCTGTACCGGGACTGGAAGGCCTTGCCGGCCCCATTCAGCAGCTGGCTATGCACTTCCTAGGTCAAAGTGGGCTGTCACATCCTCAACGAGGTATTGTAACACACTCAAAGCTCCTTTGATATTATATCTATCTACTACTATAATGTAATTGTAAAAATAATGTAACATGTGCCTTTTGTGTCTCAGAAGACAGTGTGACTTACACAGACGAGCTTAGCAGTGCCTCTCAGGCTGTGGTGGCCATGCCAGGGTCTGTGGAGGAGCTGCTGGGAGCAGTGAAGCTGCTGCTGTCAGAAAATTTGGTCAGCCAAGTGGGAGCCTGCTTCCAGTTTCACATTAGCTCAGAAGATGGACAACATCAGAGTTACTACGTGGATCTGAGCCAAGGTGATGCTTCAATAATAACATGGGGTACAACAGTTACCATAGACTTTTAATTCAGGAGTTTAAGGCTGACTGTGAATGGTAAACAGAATTAAAAGTGTAGCTACAGAAATATCAAATATCTGTTATCCACTGTTATCTCTCTGTGCGTGTGTGTGTGTGCGTGTGCGTGTGCGCGTGTGTACTGTAGGTAGTGGTGCAGCTGGTGCAGGGTCTCCATGCCAGGATCCAGATGTCATCCTAAGTATGAGTGACAGCAACCTGCTGGCGATGTTTGAGGGCAGGCTGCGACCATTTGCTGCTTACACAAGTGGCAGACTGAAGGTGCAAGGAGACCTGAGGACTGCCATGAAGCTGGAGGAACTCATAAAGCTCCTTAGGAAATAGCTGACTGTGTAGGTTTTACAAATGTTATTTATTAAATCATTTATTTTTTACCAGGAAAGTACCTGCCCTTTTTAATGTATGCCTTCAAGCATATGCTGAGACTTTTGGAGAGGCAGGTACTCAATGTGGTAAACGGACATATTAAACCAGATTTTTTAACACCATGGCATGAACTGCTGAGTTAATGTAAAACTTAATGTACAGTGATTGTGAGATCTGCTGCTGCTTTGGAAAATATTTGGCAATTAAGTGTACATGCAGTTTAGCGGGACTGAATGCAGCGAAACATTAAACGGAAACACCAAAGCTCTTTTAAAAGAAAGATTTTGTTATTACAGACCACACCTGCTTGTTGCCTTAGGTCGACAATATTAGCCCAGTGAGGTAGCAGACTTGTTCTAAGCCATGTAAAAGTTACACAACAACAAGAACAACAACAACGATAAGTATTAGACTTTTATTATTGCTACTATTATTAATTTTATTTGGTCCAGAATGTCATCTTAGCCAAAGAGATCAAAGTAGTGGCTGCTGTAGTCAAACCTGTCTGCATGTGCTTGACCTTGATTAGGCCGCCTTGGCCTTGTCCTCCTTCATAAATTAAAGCAAATACCTTTTTTACACTTAGACAACAACTCTGAAGGTCTTAGAGCCCAAATCCTTTTAGAGATATGATAATACACATACAACTGCTCAGACAACACAAAGTCAAACTGTCATACTTAAAATCATACTTTTTCCTGTGAAGTGATTGAGTTAGAGCAAAATCAAAATAACCTATTCACTAAAACTGTACAGATACAACGTGTTGTGCTCTGTTGGGCTACTATGTTTAAAGAGCCTTGATCGGGACAGTGAGGAGGGCTGACTTGGACCAGCCTCCTTTTGCACCAGATGTCCCTGGGAGAGACAGAGTAGCTGTTCGAGGAAGAGCAGAGGGAGCATTTTTGTCGCTGGAATGGCCAGGTGGAGTGTGTGGCGCAGCCCCGGGGCCCTGCTCCTGACCTTGAGAGCAGGGCTGCCAACATCTGGTGTGCGCAGCAGCAGCAGCAGCATGCCAGTGGCCAGACAGGCTTACCCAGAAAGCAACAGGTTTGTAAAGCCCTTCAGTGAGATTCCCGGGCTATGGAGGAACGGGGTGGCCAACTTGTACAATTTCTGGAAACTGGATGGCTTTAAGAATCTTCACCGCATCATGCTGCATAACTTCAACACTTTTGGACCCATTTACAGGTATGGAAACCCAGGAAATTTCCAGGAAGATTAAGAATACAATAAGGATACAATAACTACTGTTAGCAACTAAATCTGATGCCCTACTGTCTGTAAGTGTCTTAAATGAATAAATGCCTATGGTAATGAAGAAAATAATTTATGATTTTCGCCACACAGAAAAACACAACTTTGAGCTTGCACTATCTAAGTAGTTTGATAGATAGAGTTACATATCTATCTTTTCTGGTGTAAATACAAACATTAATTTCCTCCTGAAAAATGTGCCTCTGACCCATAAATTGCAAGGTGAACTCACCTGAATGCAAATAACTAATAGCAATTCTTCTTTTTCCTCTTCTTCTGTCTCTGGAAAACAGAGAGAAAATAGGTTATTACGAAAGTGTGAATATCATAAATCCTGAGGATGCAGCTGTCCTTTTCAAAGCAGAGGGCTACTATCCTAAAAGGCTTAAAGTTGAAGCCTGGATAGCATACAGAGACTACAGGAACCTGAAATATGGAGTTTTGCTCAAGTATGTGTTGTCTCAAGCATTTTTCATTTGTATAAATTTTGCCTGACCATTATTCTGAAACACCTTGGAGTTTAAATACTGTTAGACAGAAGGCTCTGCAGCCTACCTACTTTACATCCTATCTTTCAACAGGAACGGAGAAGACTGGCGATCAAACAGAGTGGTTCTCAACAAGGAGGTGATCTCCCCGAAGGTGCTGGGGAACTTTGTGCCTTTGCTGGATGAAGTGGGCCAGGATTTTGTGGTCCGAGTTAATAAAAAGATAGAGCGAAGTGGTCAGAACAAATGGACCACTGACCTTTCTCATGAACTCTTTAAATATGCACTGGAATGTAAGATTGCCCTTCATCACGCCCACAGTGGGGTCCAAAAGTCTGAGTCCACAACCAAGAAGTCTTGCCATCATTGGTCAAAAACTACCATCTTTAGTCAAGTGATATTCCTCAAATAAGATGATTGAAATTTATAAATAAAAAAAGCAATATAGGGTTGAGCTTCTTGCAGAATTTCAGTGTAGGTGATCATGTGTTGTCAAGTCAGTAGGCAAAACATCCCCACATATGAATATTTGCAGGTCCACGGTTGACTGTTGGTTTTCTGCACTGTTGCATGAACCTCTCATGCAGCGGTTGGGCCACATTAGCTCTCTTGACTGCCACTATAAGTTCAAGCTTTGACTCACTTGTGAGACTTTCATTTTGCCTTTAAAAGTGAATTTTTTGTCATTGTTTGGTTCATGTTAAATGTCTCGACTGGCTCTGTTGTCTAAGAAGTTGCTTGGGAACTGTTACTGTCCCATTAAGGCTGTATCCAAAAAGTTGTCTCTTGATGGTGGGATGTTCTATGTCCTGTTTTTTTTTTTGTTTTTTTTTATCTTTGATGCAGACGCTGTTCTGTGTTGTTAAGATGCTCAGCTGATACACTGGCCTTTGGTATCAGTTTAACATCGGTCACTATTGGTCTTGCTTTGGATGAAGATTACTTGATTTCTTAAAACAACTTGGCTGCAAACAGCGTCACTAAGCAGAATGTTAATTTAATCGATATTTGGTATAAGTTGTATGAGATTAAAAACAATTCACATTGTATTTAGGAACATAGATGTGGTAATGTTTGATTGAAATATATGGCGTGACAACAGTCAAGAAAACCTCACAAATGTGCCAACAGAAAAAAAAATGATTTGCATAATTTCCCAATACCATATTTTTGAATAAGACCTATAAACTGAGTAAAATAATTAGTGTTGTTTTTGATTAAGGCTGTGAACATTTCTTGGTAGAGGACTCAATTTTGGACACAACTGTGTATTTTAGAGAAGAATTTATTTAATCTTTCTCTCACTGTGTAGGCAGATGTAGTTGCTGATACAGCTTCAGTCTGCGTCTCACCTTTGCTTTGTTCTGTGCAGCGGTGAGTTCAGTGCTGTACGGTGAGCGTCTGGGTTTGATGCTGGACTACATTGACCCTGAGGCTCAACATTTCATTGACTGCATCACCCTCATGTTCAAAACTACCTCACCTATGCTGTACATTCCCCCGGGCCTGCTAAGAGTGACTGGAGCCAAGGTGTGGCGGGACCATGTGCAGGCCTGGGATGGCATCTTCAGCCACGGTAGGATCTAACAAGTCTGGGAACAGTTAATAAATTATGTTTTCATGCATCAACACAACTCTCCCCTGAGATACCACCTCAGCCACTTGATTATCACATTTTGTGTTATTCCTGGAATATTTGGTGTAGTTTTATGTTTCATTTACGGTCCTTTGGCTTACCAGCGGACCGATGCATCCAGAACATCTACAGGCAGTTACATCAGGAAAGAGGCACTCCAAAGAAATACCCAGGAGTCCTGGCTAGCCTGCTCATGCTGGACAAGCTGGCCATTGAAGACATCAAGGCCAGTGTCACTGAGCTGATGGCTGGAGGAGTAGATACGGTACAGTACACACTAAAACTGTGCATACAAACAATTCTTTTTAATATGATAGACATGATACTCGCTCTTTGCGACTGTAACAGGCTGACTTTTTATAGCTGTGAATACCTTGTATATTTCAGACCTCCATAACTCTGCTGTGGACGCTGTATGAGTTGGCCAGACATCCCAACCTCCAGGAGGAGCTGAGGGCCGAGGTGATCGCTGCCCGGGCTGAAAGTCAGGGAGACATGATGGAGATGCTGAAGCGAGTCCCTTTGGTCAAAGGAGCACTGAAGGAAACACTGAGGTGAGAGAACTGTAGCACAGGTGGCGTGTGTACTAATAATACAGCAATTATCTTACTTGAATTTGTTTGTACTCTGCGAACAAATTTAGAGCTGCCACATCATCAAATGGTTATGTTCCCTCTCTTAGATAATAATACAGTGAATTAGAATTTCCATACTGGAATGTGACACATTAATTTTCTTAATGGGCTATCATGTTTTTTTTTTTTTTTTCTTCCATTCAGTGAAACAAGGCATACCATGTTCAATAGCTCCCACAAATTTCTGCTGTCATTAGTTTGTATCGTGGTATTTGCAATTAAATATAGATATATATTTTTAAATGATTCTACACAGCACTTCAAGGCATGAACTTCTTTATTACTGAGGACATTCATGCCCATTCCACAGCTCAACGTGCATTTTTTAAAAATATATAAATATGTAAGCAAATGGTCAGTCAGTGTTATTACCTTAATTATGTTTTCATCAGGAATATAATTACATAATTGTCTAGGAAACAACACACTTCTTACACATCTGTGCTAATATTTTTTAACCTTCCTAGCTGTGAGGTTAATGACCCTTTTATCATAATTGTAATTGTGCCATTTACATGCATTAACTGTCCTTAAATATAGAATTTTCATTTTCCATCCTCAGGCTGCATCCTGTTGCAGTGAGCTTGCAAAGATACATAACAGAAGACATCATTATTCAGAACTACCACATACCATCTGGGGTAAGGGGGGCAATTAGCCATATACTGGGACAAATAATGTTTTGTGGTTTGATCGCTGTTAGTTATTTATTTGTGTGTGTGTGTGTGTGTGTGTGTGTGTGTGTTTGGTCAGACTCTGGTTCAATTAGGGCTTTACGCAATGGGCAGAGACCCCAAGGTGTTCTTCCGTCCCGAGCAGTACCAGCCGTCCCGCTGGCTGAGGACAGAGAGTCACTACTTCAGGAGCCTGGGCTTCGGCTTCGGCCCACGCCAGTGTCTGGGACGCAGAATAGCCGAGACGGAGATGCAACTCTTCCTCATCCATGTAAGATACACAGAGAAGAAAAGTAGTTCCAAGAAAAAAATTAGGGCACAATTGTAGAGCATCTTCAGTGTGTTTGTGCAATGTCTTCTGTCTTTGCAGATGCTGGAGAATTTCCGAGTGGAGAAACAGCGGCAGGTGGAGGTACAGAGTACGTTTGAGCTCATTCTGTTGCCTGAGAAGCCTATTTTATTGACTCTGAAGCCTCTGCAAAGTAATCGGTGACCAACTTGCCGAGGAAACGGTGATGTGTGTCGAGATACATTTTTGTGTAGTTCCCTCACAGTTAGTGACATAAATGACACCTCTGAACCTTAGACCCTCACTGAGGTCAAGGAAAACTCCCATGGTAATCCCATTAGGAAGATACATGTGCATGAACAAATTACCCCTGTAACTGCAAAATTGGGCAATATATTTATATCACCTAGTGTGTAATGATGAAAATGTGTAGTCCATGTGGGTGCTGTATACATGGAGTAACATGGTGCAAAGTTTTAGTTTCTTAATAATCTACTATATCAACCACTGATAAATAAAAGAATACAATTGAACAAAAAGCATCTTGTTACATGAACATTTATTTTGACAGGTTAATGATTAGATGAAAATGTTTTACTATGAAATTTACTGAAAAGAAACATCTGTGTGTGCTATTTGATCTGGGCCAGCAGTGGTGGAGACGCAGGTCATTTTACCAGATTTCTGCTTTGTCTTTCTGCTTTGCTCATTCTGGAAATCAGACACAGTCCTCTGTAAGAAGCAGAAAGTGTTGGGGAAAATCCGTCTACAGTAGTCTACAACACTGAAGATATTTAGTAAGACAAATGCTGGCAAGTGACCCTGTACTGACCAGAGGAAGATTTTGAAGGGTTGTGGTGGATGATTGAGCAAAACCATGCTTGTGCTCGCTTAGTTTGATCAGCATTTCTTGTTTTTGCCTGCCCCATAATTTAGAGCTGTCCTCCAGCTGTGACACATGCAAACAAACACAAAGCACACAGACAATTATATATTATGTAACTGATAAGTGACTTCATAAGCCTCTGAAAAATATGCAAATCATAATGTTTGAACAGGAGCACCGATTCTCTTTGTATTTCTACCTGAGTCTCCAGCGTTTCCACTCTTGCTTCAGCTTTCTCCAGCTTACTCAGCAAATTCAGTCTCTCCTTGTCTGGCATTGTCTCTGGTATCTGAGAGGGAAATCACACACACAACAATTTCTGATCACCAATGACCGTTTTTTTTTTATTTTTATTTTATTTATTTTTTTTTTTGTGTGTGGAAAATCTCACATGGCAGTAAAACCAGACGTAGCAAAATAAAGACAGCAACTTCTCCATGTGACACTAATAACCTATGGAACTGGATCAAATGAAACATGGTCTAAAAAATATTCCCAGTCCTTGAATCTGATGTTTTTACACCATATCCAAATTACGCTGGTGGAGAAATGGTTTGGTAATGTTTGTACGTTTCTGTACCTGTGCTAAGTGCTGTGCAATGATGGCCGCAGGCTGCTGGCAAATCTTCTCCAGCTCTCCTCTGAGACGAGCGTTTTCTGCTGCCAAGGCAGACTCTGTCTCTTTCCTTTTGCTGTCTGTCTCACCTACACACAGCACGGAGAGATTCCTATTATCCTGGCCTCTCTGAATGTTTGTGAATAGCTGACTTCCTCATTTTAATAAGTCCTCTCACCTCTTTGCTTTTTCACCAGCAGCTTTTTCTCATCGTTCTGTTTTTTCCTCTCTGCAAGTTTGTTATCTAATGCTTTCTCCATATTTTTAATGATCTGACAAACAAGACAGCACAAATGTACATCACATAAGCTGTTATTTATGGGAAGAAAGGTGACACATAGACATTAGTGATAAAAGCATGGCGTGGATAGCGTCTCTAATCGCTGACCTTCTCTTGTTGTTTCACCGTGGCCTCCAAACTCGCAATCTCTGTGTTATGGCTCTGCTGGTGCTGCAGATGGTCCTGTTGTTGCTGGTTGGCTCTCTGAAGCATTAATAGCCTCTTCTCACTGTCATTTTTCTGCATAGCACACACACATAGGGAGGTCAGAATGGAAATGCCTTCAGTGAATTGTCCTCTAGGAATATAAATACACATTGTGTGGGTTGCATATGTGTAAAATGTTTTGCTTTGTCTTCTGACCCTGATCAGCTCATTCTGCAGCTGCTGGATCCTGTCCCTTTGAGAAGCAGCTTTGGCTGTGTCACTGGCCAGCTTGACTTTCAGAGAGGCTTCAACAGAGCAGGGAGACAAAACTTACACAGTAGATTCTGAGTCATGATAATCACTTCTGTCTTTTGTGCAAATTCACACAGACGTTCTTAGGTACAGCAATGTGATGTTTTTTTTGGCGACATTCAAATATGTTTTACTTTGTTATTTATTTGGAAAGAGAAATTTAGAGTCATTTACACCTAAATGTAGAGCGTTTATTTGATCTGTGAACTAAGACACCTGATAAACAGTTTCAATGACTTCACGGTTTCAGAGTAACTAACTTATGTCAAGTCGGACTTTGCATATCTGAGCAGTAATGAACAAAACAGCCATCAGTGAAGCTTATGAAACAGAATGAATTTCCCATTAAGAGGGAATTAAATCCAGTCCCTTTACTTTGAAGCCAACAAAAAGGCTTTTTGAAACATCCTTTTTATTGTAGGTCACAAACTGTCCTTCAGGAGATAAGGGATGTACTATTCACATAGCTTATCAGGGTCCATGGCCTAAATGAGCTGCCTTATCACAGGATGGCACAGCCTGCTGGGGAATGGACACCCAGAAGGATTAACTCTAGCACAAAGTGAACCACCTTACTCTTCACGACTTCCTCTGGCAATGAAATACTCTTACATACATAACAATGTGGACTGAGGGTTTAAACAACTGCAGGCTGCATTCCAAACATTGTTACATTAACCAATAATTGATTAAAATGTAATTGTTAAGCAACGTAAACTGAGTGAACGCATTTCTCCACATTCAAGATGAACTGATTATTTTTAAAATGAACTAAATATCCAATATGTATGAGCAGAAAGAATGTAAATGATTGCCGTTACTTGGATTTGGTTCATCCTCATTGTTGGAGAGAGGTGGTAATGAATGGTTAATATATGGTTGAGTAATCATGGATTAGGGCAGGCGGTAATCTGCTGTGGGCTCACGTTGTACCTAACCGGTCAGCAATCTCAGCCTTGGTCATGACGTCGATGTCAGTGTCATCCAGCAGATCTCGGCCAAGGTCCCGGTGCAGCGACAGATCACTGCGGAGCTGGCTGTTCTCCGCCTCCAAAGTCACCACCTGTGCCCTCAAGCCAAGTATGTCCTCTGCCATCCTGTGCATTGCCGAGCGGTAGTTCTCCACCTCCTGATGATGGAGAGAAATGACCAGTCTCAAATTGGTTGCATATAGTGCTGATAAATGGGAGATTTGATCAAGTTAAAGAGTTCAATGTATTCTCTAAAGTGTAGACCACTGCACAGAGTAACTGACTCTATAGCCAGACAATGAATTTTATAAATCTAATCATGACTGGTGTGAAATTCATTCATTCATTCATTCAAACAGATAAAAGCTGCTGCCTTAACACTGTAATGCCTCAAGGCCAAAATATTAAGTCAGAGTCCCTCAAAAAGCTGAAATTCCGTGAAACATCGTTTTTTCTTGGAAGCAAATTGTCAGAAACAATAAATGTTTTTGGTCTGTCAGTCTTTGATTTTTTTTTTTTTAATCTTTTGATCAAAATTACATATTTCAAGGCACAGTTTTTTTTCCCCTGTAGACTGGATGTGACAAATTTGAGGTCTAATGGTCATATGTGAGCACCACCACTAGATGTCTCCTCAACTCCATATGTTAACAACAAAGCATCAACAGGACATACTCAGTAGGAGACCAAGAAGGCTCTGCACCAAACTGGATTAAGAGGAAAAAAAAAAAAAAAACATGTCACTTTTTTTTATGTCTCAATGACTGATACTGATTTCTCTTGGTTTCCTCAAGCACATGACATGACTGATGCTTTTGGGATGGCACGAAAAGCTGAAACAGCCACGACTTTTAATGCCATACTGCTTGACGCTGCTGTAATCGATTTTCTAAGGTTGGGGTACAATGTAATCATGACTCCAGCTCCTCAAATCCAATGGGACAATAACACCCCATCCTGTCAAGGTCTTTTGTCACGGGAGCTTTATCCGGGGATTTGGGATAAACCCTAATGGTGCATGCATGGAGCCTCCTCCTGTGAAAGGCCATTTATAGAACTGTGGAGGGAAAAAGAAACTGTCATGGCAAACCCATTTACCTACTGAAGAGCGAGACAGAATACAAAAAACAACCTTGAGCTCCTCTAAAACCAGAAAGGAAAGAAAAAAATATTCTTGAAACTCCCTCCATTACCTCTTTCCACAAATATACCTTTTAAAATGTTTTTTTTTTTTTTTTTTTTATCCCTTAGTGAAGACAGTCCATTCCTGGGAATATCGCATAAGCAATTAGAGCTGAGCCCATTATTATACAGCTCCTTCATTATGGCCTTTCTCTGTTTAAGGCATGTGCGTGTTGTCTAGCAGCATGCAGGTGCATTGTTCACTGCTCTGTCACATGCTCCACTCTATCAGCGGGGTCAGTGCGACTAGAAAGACCTGAATGGAGACTGAGAGCGGCGTCCGGCTGAATGCAGGAGGGGGCGTCGACGATTAGGAGATTCCAATCTAGGATGGTGTGGTTGTGGCTCCCGTGGGACACCAGGGGTGAAATTGAGCATCTAATTGAAAGGGCAGGGACAAGGTGACAATCATGACTGTAGATGAGGATGGAGATGGTAGCTCTGCTGGGGGCCCCATAGGCATGATGGGAAGGCGGGCTCCCTATGATAAGTCGAGAAAACTCAAATAAAAAGGGAGTCTCCGTCTCTGCATAGAAATAGAGAGGGTGGCCCTCCCCTGTCTGTGCTTTGGAGACATGAAAGTGGCCTGCCTGTCATGCTGACTGTCGCTTTAGGACAAGAAGGCAGCTGGATTGAAGTGTATGTGTGTGAGTATATACTCATGCATGCAGAGGGACTAGTTTTCAATCAATTATCATAATGCCTGTTGTATATAAATGTGCAGTGTCTCTGTGAAATTGCCCATGTAGGATTCTTTATCTCTGCCTCTCTATCAAATGACTCATTGTGCAAAAATCCATATAAAATGAAACACAACATCCTCATAAACATATGATCTCTGCATGTGTGGCCAATCCCAGAACTGTAACGCTGAATTCAAATGAGTAGTAAAGGAAATTACCAAAATCACCAAAGCATCATGAGAAAATGTCAAGGTTTGCATAAATAATACCCTCCAGACCTTTACCAATAACACAGATATCAGCCTCATCAACACATCACTTCTTGAGTGCAATCAGTCTGTGCAAAATATCAATCTGTTCCAGTAACTGCCATTTTGTCTCCCAGGTTGCGTAGTGCTGAAGCTTAAGAGCAGAAAACCATCTCAGTCAGTCTAAACAGTGATGAGACAGTGAGTATAATAACAACACAGGCATCAGCACTGTGTCTCATCACACTGGCCTTTCCATGGCACTACTCACAATACTAAACATGACAGAGGCAGTGGGCATTAATTTGCATGTACACTCACCTTCGCTTGGAGGTCAGTAATCTCTGCCATTTGCGGGTCATCGTCAAAGTCAGGGAGAGGAGGGCTACAGCATTTTAAAACATTTTACAAACACAAACACCGCCAAGTGTGATCAATATTTGAAAGAAACAATTACTTCGTAGGAATCTTTGGGTTACTCTTCCCAGAGGTAATTCTATGGTTGTCATGCGGAGGAAATGTGACACAATGCATATGTGGCCTTACCGCCTGTGTGGATGATGTACTTGATAGGTTTGGTTCATGTTCAAGTGTTTGCTGCTTTGTGCAGCTTCTGCCTTCTCAGCCGGTCTGTCTGTGGTGTGAAGTTCAGTCTTGGTTGTGTTGAGGAGGCGCTGGTGATGTGCTAGGATCTGTGCCAGGGCATCATGGGATGGGAGGTTATATCCATCCTTCTGGAGCTGTAGAAAATATACTGCCATCAATTAAGCAATCCATCTCCATACTGAGCAATAACAACATTTCCTGCCAGTATTTATAGTGAAAAATGACATGGATCACACACAAAGACAAAAGAATGAACACATTTGACAAATATATGCTGTCAGTTAACAATCTCCTTTTACAATTTGGATGGACTAAATCACCACCATAATATTCTGGCTTCAAGGCATGTTTCCACAGAAAACAATGGCTTTTTTCAAACAAATGGAGCAGCTCTAACCTCTCAGTACTTGTGTATGGCCTATAATACCTCTTCATCTCCTGAATATAGAGGCTGTTACATCATTATGCATAAAACAGCTATGCAGTGGCCACTCTAGTGAGCTCTTGGTCAACAAACTTCTGTATGTATTAGCCTCTTATTTCCACTGCAAACACTGCACATAGAGATACACTGAGGATTGTTGTTGCCTGGTAAACTCACAGTAATGACATGAAAACATATATAGTCTTTATCTGCTTATCTCTCCAGCACAAAAGCACTGCTCTTGTAGTTCCATACTGTCTGTCACAGAGCCTACCTTGATAGCTGCAGGGTTGCAGAGTGGTTTGGTGGTTTTCGAGGCCTTCATCAAACAGAAAATTTCAGAGTCCTTATCAGAGAAATGAATGCATAACTGATGGTGGCTGTGAAAGTTAAGAGCCCTACCATCAAGTGAAAGCAGTCAGGCTGTAACCACAACACAAGCCTTAGCAACTTTTCAGGCCAATGGGAGGAATTGCTTTTATGTGCGAGAACAGAACAGACAGTTTCATGTGGCTTTTTTTTTTTTTTTTCAAATTCAACAGATTAAAACAAACTATTTGGATTTAGCAGTCCTAAATCCCTCTTTTATATTCAGTGTTATGAAAGGAAAATCAAACTTTATCTTTATGCCTGGAAGCAGCTTGTTAAAATCAATGGAATCAAAAGGAGGTCCCTGCTCAGTGAATGCCAGCCCCCAGATGAATACTGTCTTAGGCTCAATAAGCAGATTGATGGGGACTGACTAATGATGTCTTGGTGCCGTGCTGTGCAGCACCTGTGGCTTCTTCTGAGCCTTTATTGCCAGCTTCACTCAACTCAGTGAGGGCCTGTTGTCAAATCATTGTTACTGTGTAAAAGAAATATCATGATTCAGCAACAGTTGAGTGTTTAAAAAATGTTTAAAAACACAATAGATTGGCAGGATGATTTTTGGGCAAAAAAGTGTAAAGGGCTGGTATTTCAAGCAGGCCTACACACTTATTCAATCCATGCAAATCTGTGTAAATCCTGCAATAGCTATGGATCAATACCTCCACTGCCTGGAAATGGATCTGTCTTGTTCATTAGTGCTGAGGGCCAATATAGACAATCACTGATGGCACAGGATCTGATTGAAACTAAATGATAAAAGTGGGGGATGGGAGATGGAGAGAAAGTCAGACTAGAGTCAGCAATGGTCAAAACAAAAACAAAAACAAAAACAAAAACAAAAACAAAAAAACACTCCTTTGCTGACGCCAGTTATAAAAAAAATTCTCCCCTTATGTGTGACCTGCATCTCTTTGCAACAACTGTCTAAGAACATAATGCACTGATGAATATATACAAAAATGGAATGAAAACACCACAAAAATGTATAGAATTGCCCTTTCTTTCACATATGTGGTTTGCAGGCAATGTTTTATTGTACACATATTGCTGGAATGACATGCAAAACAACATAACCAACCAAGTGAAACAAACAAAAAAAGAAAATCCTCTCCAACCAAGGGGTATTTTTGACAAAACTCTCCATTCAAGCATGAGCATCTCAAAATTGGATAGTGCTACATCATAGCAGCCTTCCCTCACCCAAAATAGAAAAGTGATTAAAGATTCATAGTTTTCAGTGTTAGGTAGCAACCCTGTCTTCTGCTAATACGCATTCAAACCATGTGCGTGGATATCTCTGTGGCTTAGCATATACAAATCTGAGCCTGTTCAGCATTTAGATAAATATTTTCATTACTGACTGCTTTAATTCATGATAAATAATTCACCGGATCCTTGCAGCTATGTGCTCTGTTAGAAGGCATAATCCCTTCTTTTCCAACGAGGGAAAACCTGTACAAGTGCAAACATATTGCATAGACACACATGGAGTCTAATATCACATTATAATGTAAGATCATGTCTGACAAATTTGCAAAACTCTCATCACAAGCAAAATTATTCATGTTCTCTTATTGTGTTTAGCAGTCACTGCCTTTGTTGAGAATGGAATGGTGAAGGGAATAGGATGCATGTGGTATAAACACACATACAGGACAGAGCAAGGTCCCAGGTTGGCCTGCAGTCGGGGACCTCTGTAAAGCAGCAAATCAGGATTCTGCACACAGCCTGCAAAACGCAGCAAATGGGCTCTTCAGTGGATTGACAGCTCTGTCTCCTGCCACACAGAGCTTCAATTAGCCTGCCAGAACAAGGCAGCTCCCAGGGGCTTTCTCTACCTCCACTCCCTCCTGCCTCCCCTCCACACATTCTACCTTTCCTCCTCTATCCCTTTTGTTTTCATCCGTTCATCTGACCCAGCCCTTCACTCTGTCCTCTTTCCCTGCATTTGACCGCCACTTCTATTCTCAGCTTCCTCCTCTGCTCTACTTTTTTTTCTTTTTTCTTTTTTAAATTGCCATCCCTCCTTTCCTTCCACCCTGCCATGTACCCACTACAGGCCAGGCGGAAATACGAGTGTGCTAATGGAGATGGAGGTAAAAGGGGGTGTTGGGAAGGGGAGGGAACTGAAAGTAACTGAAGCAGAAAAAAAAAAAAAAAAAAAAGGACAAGATGGTTCACACAGCTGGTCTCTTGTTCACCACTGGAATTCAGCCCAGCAGTGGAGGCGGCTTGGTTTTGTCTCTGCACTGCTGCTGTGGATGTTTTCATATCGGCAACCTCAAAAAGGTGTGCTATAAGAGAAACACAATATCTACATAGTTGTGATTTAATGGTACAAGAATGCAATTGTCTATTTTTAGTACTGCAATTATTCAACAGCTGTGAAGAAGGATTGTCTTACAATTAGTACTCACTTAGTTGGGAACAAATGTAGTAAGAAATGGAGATGAGAACAGAGGTGGCTACGGATGGTGATACCACAGAAAACACTTGTAAAAGCTTGCCTGTTAATTTTTATGGCTAATGTAAGCACTGGAAGTATGGCAGGATGAAATTATCAAATTTAGGAATGCAGTTTCAAATCTACAAACCATTTAACAGAATTCAGATCTTTTTCTTGAATGATCTTAGTAGACATACATATATAACCGTGACCACTAACTCTGTCATTCTAACAGCTGCTATAAAACCCATTTGATCTGCATGCTCCTGTCACACAGTTTACACATAGAACAATAAAGGTATTCATTTAATCTAGTGTCAAATTATGTCTGGAAAAACTGTGTCAAATTGGTAATGATTGATCTGCATTAAAGCGACATCAAATAACCTGCAATGACATTAGATGGCATGAAATCAAGTTTCAGGCAATTGTTTGACTGGGATGTGTCGCATGGCACCTAAAAAATTAAATTATTGGACTCCCATGAGAAAATGGCCCGCTGCTTTGTATGTAACCATAACCCTGCCCTGTCAGCGAAATAAAAAGGCATCTGCAGTGAGCTGTTATAAGACTGTGGGTTTTTAAAAAATATGGCATTAGAGAGAGGAGGAGAAAAGAGGAGGGAGCATGTGTCAAGGGCAACGCACAGCCTCGATTCAAGGACGTGTGAGGCTGACAGCCAATGCCACTCCCTGTGTGGTGCACAGTCACAGCAAAGCCAAGGATTATCAGTAAATCAACTTCTGTCAATTACGCTTATGCTGCAGTGAGACCATTGGTGTATAAACAAACAGGGCATGCACATAAAAGCAGGGTCAGCCCTAAGCATAATAAATTGCATAGGTGACCGCCATGAACACCATCTATTCACGGGGCAGTGACAACAATGTGGTGGTGGGGTACAAGGTTCTTAAATTATGACCTCCACATTTTAAACCACCACCTACGTAAACAAAAAAGGTATTTCCAGAATAGTGTTGATTTGCAGGCCACATTCTTGTCACATTTTGTGATACTGAATTACTAGTAAATTAGATTAGACACGTATCAAGGATGTGTTCTCGTGTTGTGTATATCTATACACTGTATACATAAAACTACTACTACTACTACCACTCTTATTACCTGCACCCATGCACCAAATTTAGATAATAAAAGCTTTACATTAAGTCTTAAAACATGTTAAAAAGGACAGGGCAGGAGTTCAGCAGCGGCTCATAATGTCACCTATGTTCTGCATCATATCCCCTCGGATCCCTTATAATTGGCTAATCATAATATTATCTAGAGATGTTTTTACGCTTTAGTGGCCTGGGGGGTTATTTTCAAATTTCATTTTTAATTCTATCATATTGATTCAAAGACTTGAGATGTAATATACTTTCAGGCACCACATAAAACTGACTGTCTCAAATGAGATTTTTAAATATGCTCCTACAATGAATGAAAACAAGCCAGCACCAGCCCATGTAAGTCTGTCACTTAGGAGGAAATATATTGCATCTTTGTGCAATATTTTACATGTTCAAGACTATAGCTTTTCTAATGTTTATATCCTATGCGGACTCCTGATCCTAATCAATCAGCATTTAGTCCCCATGGTACTAGTGCATGAGAATGCTGCCTGGACCCCCCGGCACAGTGAGGCAATCTAAACCCAGCTCTAAAGCCTTGAAAACAGCGGGCTACCCTCCAGGCCACAGTCAGCCACAGCACAGTGGTATCGGTGACTGCCTTTCCCCGCCGGCTTGACATGACCTTTCCAAAATGCTATACAACACAAGCTTAATGACTAACACACCAGTTGACATTTACTGAAGCCTGCGTGTTGTTGAATGGCTCAAAGGAAAATGAAAATGCTTTTGTTGCTTGTAACTAAAAGAGACCCCTGAGAATGAAAGATGTGCAGAGATGTATGAAACTCAAACAGTGTGACATTAGCTGGAGCAAACTCCAAAAACAAACTTTTCAGAGAATTTTGCAAAGTCATGCTATCGACAGTGGGACTTCTGGTGGAAAATCAGAAGATCCAGTGATGTTGCGCCATTGTGACATTTTCCTTGGGAAGCAAATGTGATGATGGTCAACTGAATATAAAGAATTCAGATGAATCGACCATGTTTATGTGCAATAGAGGGCACACCGTACCATGGCTAGGGCTGTGAAAAGGGCGTGAAGATTGATGAGCGAGTGGTAGGCGTGCCTATGGAGTAATACATCATTCCTATTTTGACAGGAGTGTCACAGGATTGGATTTAAATCAGAGGGAAGACAGGGGATCCAATGATGTCAACACCCACCCTCCCCCACACACACCCCTTCTCCTAAAGCACAGGTCTGAGGTCAGGCCATCAGCTGATGTGGTTATAGTGTTCAGGGTGGTGCAGCCACTCTGAGCACCCAATCCCTATCATGGGACGGTTATCTTGGCTGTGACTGAAGCTGTGAAGAATGATGTGTTTGGAAGCCACTGACCTGCATCTTGATTATGTCTGGTTTGTAGGTGAAGCTGTGTGAGAGAACAGGTCAATAGAGCAACTGCCATAAAAGACAGGGTCAATGGACCAAATGATGACCGGATAAATTGTTCCCATTCCGCTATGTACATTAGTCCGGAGAAGATGGCTATTCGGAGTGCTGTTTGGTGTGCATTCATCAGTCATAGCTTCTATGCAACCTTGGAAAAGACCATTAATCATGTGTAGAGTGGAATTAATGGCATTAGCCAGGGGTCCATCAGAGGGTTAAAGACTTACATTAGCTTCATATCGACCAAGCAGAGTGAAGGCACGGGAGGCTGATGGCACACTGTGCACTCTGGGTGCAACATTTACATTTCTAAAATCAGATAAGAATGTGGAATAAAGTAGTTAACCCTTCAACCCTTTTTTGTGTTAGGACAATACTCAAATCTTAAATGACCATGCTGGGCTATTCAATGGGGTCTCTTGATAGACAGTCCTGCGTAGATGAATGATAGGCCATTAGTTGAAGCTGAACTGATACAAGACAGCTAGACAATAGCTGGCACTGCTGGGACAGCTTCATTGAAAAGCAGCACATCTGTATTCGGAGGCGAGAGTGGGGTTACGCATTTAGCTGACGCAGAGATGGGAGTAGTGAGAATAGCTTAAAATCTGTTCTACACGGTCTCCTCCAGCTGCAGAGTGCAGATACAGGCTGAACAAGACTTCAAACAGCGCAGCCAAGCCCAACCTGCACACCAAGAGCCAAGGAGCTTCCAGCCTCCCCACTCCGCCCTTATCTGGCAAGCACAGGAGGAAGTGGTAAACATTACAGTGGAATCGGCAGTAAATAAGCCTGATAAGAGCTGTCTTAATGAGTCCGCTGTCTTTAAAAAGCAGAATTGTGGAGAGTCATACACAGGTATTCATCATTGCAGCTCCCTGTGGATATTTGCAAGGTAAGTTAAACTGGAAAAAACATAAATTATTCTAAAACGTCTTTGTAATATTTTGGAGTCAGATTACAAACACTGATTCATATCTGAAACATTACTTAAAATGCTTTCAGCATGACATTTTTGGCTTCCTGAAACTCAACTTCTCTCAAAGTGGCAATAACAAACACACACAAAAAACACACCTAGGGCATTTCTACATAACAGCACTTGGAGCCTTGAGTCATGATAACCCTCTGTGTTCAAGGCCTCTAAAGCTCGAAGCTCTTGTATCTAGAGTCAGACTGAACCGCCCACATTCATGATCCACCCACACATGCCTAGTTTGCTCAATACACATGCCTAGTTTGCTCAATAGCTTGCTTTCCTGCTTTTGTCTCCCAAGGCCATCACACTGGCTTCGCCTATGCTGTCATCCAAGACCTCTGTATTACATGAAATGCCTGTTGGCCTTGCTGATTACATTATCTATGTTGTCAATTTCTGAGACAGATGAAAAAAAATCTGTCTTTTTGTTTGCAAGCCAGCACAGACTCAGATAGAAATAGAAATGGAAGATCATAACAACATGGAAGACAGGTGTTCACAGCTGCTTGTGAAAAAACAAGAAGCCAGACTGTCAAGATTGGACAAAATATCTGAGAAGTATTCCTTATGCATAACAAGAGTCATTTTGACGTCAAACAGAGAAGTAAGTCAGCTTCAAGCCAGAGCTTTGGAAATATTTTCATTTTCTCTGGTAAAACTGACTGAATCATTTGGCGAATGAGATATTTGTAAGCATCTTTGAAATCACAAGAATGAAATGGATGATGACATTCCACATCACATCTCACACTGACAATACCCAAACGATTCAGAGCCACTAGATGTCACTGTGGTGCCATTGCAGCCCACATCAGCTGAGTGACGGTCACTAACCTCTGTGGGTGAGCAGTCTTGAGAGACAGCCTCTGTAATGGGATGCTCACGCTGTTGTGTCTAAACTGCACAGCTGCAATGTGCTGGAAGTGTCTCTATAGCTATTACTATTCAGGACCTGTTTCGCTCTTCCCCTCCCTCTGTCTGCAATACTCTCAAACCACAACAGTGCCCGGCGGCAGGGGGCTCGGAAATTACTGTACATTGCAGCTCTGCTGGAGAAGGACTGCATACATTATGCTACATCTGAACCCAGGGTCCTGCCTGTGGGGAGGACCACAGCCTTCCCAATAAAAAATACATAAAGGATTTCACACATGCTTACCGTTGATATTGAAATAATTGCATTGCTGATTATGCTTGGTGGAACTTGCATGGCTTTAAGTACTGAGTGATTTTAGATCGGGTGGGCAGCAGACATGGGTTTTGCGATGAAATTCATGACAAGCCTGACACAAATTGAATTCTGACTGATTATTGTGCTCAAGGTCAATATTATTTCAGCAAGAGCCAAGAGATCAGGTCATAATTTAAGATTCTACACATATGTGTACAGTGCATGGGGAGAATTCATTAATGAAAAAAAGGGGGGAAAAAAGAAAATAAAGCAAGTCAGAGGAGGAAAAATGAGAGCAATGTCCTATGTTCTAGTCTCCTCTTTTTTAAATTTTAAATTTATAACTGCTGTGCACTTTCTAACTCATTTTAGATATACTAAAAGGCCAAATGGAAATAATAATGCACAGCAGATCTACAGTACCTGACTGCTGCTACCAAACCTGTGTTTGTTCTGACTAATGGAAAAAAAAAGTAATCAGATTCTTTTCAAGGCAGCCACTGCACAAAATCAATACTATATAAGGAGGCCTGATGAATTTAAAATTTGTACTCAGAGTAGGTATTGATCAGTTTCAATCAAAAGACTTTTAAATCCCCTGTAGATTCACATTTAAATCTAACAACGATGAAATACTGGGATGCAAGAGAATTCATCCTCATGTTTGTGATGATGATTATAACATCAACAACACAATTAATATATTTAATTTAGAATGACTTATTGTTGTTATTAATGAGCAGAGCTGCTGCGTCCTCCATACTCATCAGCTGAAATATACTTGAGAAAATGGCTAATACTTTAGAAACAGGACTCACACGGAGCAGAAGCAGGGTGTGGTAGTTTTGGGAGGGAGGCACCCTGAAAGTGAAGGACCCCTCCTCATAGTCGTTCTCATGGAGGAGAGGTGGCTCGGCCATGGGGGTCCACTTTCTCAGGGTCTCTGGGTTCAGAGATGCCAGCTGGGTAATATTCATAACAGTCCCAGACAATCTGGGAGTTGTAAAAACACTGCATTACTGTTGCCACTGCTGCTATCAGAGTAATCAAGAAACTGTAGGCTCAGATTAATTTACAGCAAAGAAGAAAAGAAGAAAAGATCTTAGTAAATATGAAATGTAATGCTTGTATTGCCCAAACTGCCTCACTTTAAATGACACACATGGCATGAGTTAGTCTGGGAGACAGAAACCACATCGTCTTGAGGTTAAAACCATCTCAGTCCTCTCTTCCTCATCAAAATGGGAGCTGTGTGCAGGAAGGCATTCTCCAGACTCCCACGTAATATCATTAGAAGTGGATATACACCGTCCAGACTAATCCAGCTGTTCCTCACAATTACATTTGAGCCACTTAGACATATCTGACCTAAGTTCATTGTCACAATGCTTTCCGGGCAAGACTTGATGATTGAGTTACAAGTGCACCTAATTATAATTTCACCCTGCCAGAAACAAGCATAGTAAAAATACTTAGAATGCCTTATTCATATCCAATTCAATTTTCACATGGTTGATTGATTTATATATCATAATGAAATAAACCATTAACTTTGTAGCTACAGCTTTAGGGATGGCAACGCCCTGTGTTTGAAATCATACTTCTTCGGGAATTATACTACCCTTTCTCAGGAAAACATCTTTTCTATTACTCATTAAATGCAGGAACACCTTACCAAATACTGAATGTTTCTTTTAGTAGTTTGTATTTTTGTACTTGCACAATTATGCACTTTCTTGGAAACAAAGTAATAACTGTGATAATTAAATTTCTCATGTTTTAGCCATGCACATGAAAAAAACTATTTACCTACTTAGTTGCTTAGTTACCTTTACAATTACTTGTCAACTTCCTATTCTGGGTTTTTACCTGGTAAATAACTAGTACTTAGAATCATGTAATATGACACAAAAATCTACCACAAATTCCAGCCCAGATAAAAACACAATTATGCTATGCTGAAATTGGTGTCTTTTAAAAAAGGAACCAGAGCAAAGTTTAAAAGTTCAGCTAGAGCAGGAGAGGCGAGTTCATGTGAATGAACACATTTTACATGGCAGTCATAAAAATCAGCTCAGCCGGAAGGATGAGGCTGAGTCTTGGAGACGGACTGACTCTGCTCTGCATCCGGTAATATGGATGTTGGCTCACAGATGGATCCTTCATTAACCTGGCATCTTGAGGCAATCTAATAAGCAGAGTTTTCTACAGAGCAGAACTCCGGTCTATCTCTCTGAAATGAGGATGGTGGACGGCCATGTGCACCAAGGCCACGTTGTCTGAATCTGAACATGCTTGATGGAGGAGAGAGACAGCAATCGAGGTAATGAGACAGGCGGGATAGGAAGCACTAAGCTATGCACGGTCACACCATCCTGTAGTTGTCCTCTTAGCATGTGTTTGTTCTGCTTGTCTGGACCACCTGCCCACTAATGGATAAACACATGCTGTGGGGATGACACTTTTTATTCTATCAAATAAAGACTAAATGGACAACTGAGCCTTTCACTTTAACAGGTCGAGCCATCTTGTTCATTCCAAAGTAAAGACTAGTAATCTGTGGTTCTGTAGCCTACAACCAATGTTTAGCACAGGCCTGTAGTGATAACAGCTGCAGAGATAGGGGCTGTGAGTGCTGCAGTGATGGTGCGCCTCTCCATCCAACAGCAGGCAACTGGTTGCAGCAAAGCCCCCTGACGCTGTCCGTGGTGCTGAGGAGAACAAAAGCATCAAAGCCTGAGCTCTCCTCCTCACTTCGCTCCTCTCATATGGGGAGGGGCCGAGCTGCGAAGGGGGAGGCACCATGTGTACTTGATTCAATTAGCCAGTCTGTGAGGCCTCCCCTGGGACTAAAGCTGCAAAGAAGGGGGCTGCAGGCCTGTCTAACAAAGACGTTCAACGCACCCGTGCCCCTACTGAATCCACCTCATTAGTCAGCCAAGCGAATGCTCATCCCAAACAGTGCCCACGCCACACCACAGTCTAAAAAGGAACAGCACTTCTTCTCAGTCTCTTAGAGATCACAGTCTGAGGCTAGGCAGCATAAAAAACCCACCTTTGTTTGGATTTCTTTTCCACCAGTAACTATGTGCACTGCAGGGATATACTAACTGTTATTTTCTGTGGGTATTTGTTTATGTGAATAGGTTTAGTGGCTATAACATTTTTTTGTAAAGGTCCACTATGCACTGTGGTTCAAACAGAAATTCTCTCAACACAGGAATTCAGTTCAGAAAAAAATAGCAGCTGGAACATTTTTGTTAGACCAAGCTGTGCCTGAGCATCAATATAAGTCCATATCTCTTAGCAAACATCTGTCGTATCCACTTTCTGACTCACACCGCTGAGAAGGCCTGTATTTCTCAAAGTTTCCTCTGTATCACAGAGAATAAACAGAGCATTTACTTCCTTTGAATGTCAGACAGATAAATATGGTCCAGCGACATTAGTATTCATGTCCCGTTCCTCTGTTCCTTTGAAAAACAGCAGATGTCTGTGTTTCTGCATTTGTGGCTTGTCAGAATTGCTTGGGAGCAATGGTGGAATTCTAGAGCAGGAAAAATGGAAACACTTGTTTGGTGTGTTTTACACGGTGCCAAGCCATATCTGTCAACACTGATCTGTTCAAAATATTTCACAGATCATTATGAGGAGATATGAAACATGACATTAATGAATTGCTGATCTAAATAGAACAGAAAAAAATAGTAATAATAATAATAAGTGCAGACCTTCTAGACAGCTTAGTGATACCAACATAAAGCCAGTCCAGTCTTCTAATGCTTTTATTGATGGTATAGGTGCAGTTAATGCTGGCCTGATATAAGGCTGACAGCATTTGGTTGGGCCATGGTGTGATGTATGGGGTTTAGTCCCTTGGGAGACTTCTGGTTTTCATGGCTAAATGAACCACAGTGCAATAGATCAGTCTCCTGTTATTGCCTTTTAATTAAATGCTTTGAATTTATATGAATACCTAGATATTGTGTACATTCACCTATACACACATATTCACTAATATCATTATGGACGAAAACAAAAACAGATTTGGGCATTCGTTCTGCATCGACAGAGTCATCCCAACTGCTCATGTGCACCAACATGCAGGGACAGGAGCATCCACAGACAGGAGCACAGACCTGCAGTCTGACAGGCACACCTGCTGTGCTCTGGGTCCCCTTGGCTCCTTTAGCAATCATTGCCATCATAGGAACCAGAGATAATTACATAGCTTCCACCCACCAGGCTGGCCTGCTTCACTAAAACCATATTGCTCCACTGCAGCAATAACACTTGTCTAAATGAATGCACAGCACTTTACTGCACGACTGACAGCGCCCATTTATTCTGCCGTCCAACTGGAAAGAAAAAACAAATTAATTTGGCACTTAAAGCCCCCCCGTGAATAATGTACCACCATTCCCTCAAACCTCAACCCCCATCCCCAAATCGGCACCAATTATTCAATCCTCTTTTTTATGATTCCCAGTTCTCGGCAACAACTGTTAGAGTCCTCCATCAAAGCCTTTTGCATTAATACACAGAGATAAATCACTGGTGTTTGATCTCAATCTGTTTGCATCAGGAATGCCATTTATCTTGTGTAATTATTAAAACACAACTCATTTAAAACACAAGTACATTCTCCCCACCAGAATACAAGATAAAAAAAAAATCATCTATCAAACTGAAAAAAGGAAATGAATACACAAATATAGAGCAAACTACACTGGTGCACTTGACACATACTAAATAATCTGCATACTAATCTGCACAAAAAAAAAAAAAAAATCCAGCTATAATGCTTTTTGTTTCCTTTGAAAGTCATTACAAAGTTCATAGTGCATTTGTTTGTTATCCCAGTCTCTTTGTTCATTCATAACATACAGCTTGTGGTCCACGCTTCAGAATAACAGCTCTCTGACAATTATCACTTGTGCACCAAGAACTCAGTCACACCTCCCCTCCCCGGGGGGAGGACAGACGTTGGGCTTTACACTCTCTTGTGCCCCATTATCTCTATGCAAATGAGACTAAAATCAGGGGGAAATCAGGGGGCACTCCTTCCTGTTAGTGCTAATTAGAGAGAAATGCTATATTGTATACATTATGTATGTATGAACACTCCCTGTATACAGCCATATAGTTTGACCTTGAGCACAAGGCCAAGTTTGGATTTTAATTGAGGAAGATCTCCATTCTCTTTCACCTGGTAACACAGAATAAAAGAACACTGCTAAATTGTGTACACAGCCTTGGTTATTTGTCAATATAATGTTAACTTCAGTGTCTGGGGAATACCTTTTGGAAAATCGTTATCCCAGAACATAAAATTTCTGAAGTGCATGACACAAGAGAGTCATCCTGGGTGCACAGAGATCTCTTAATATTATACAGCCACAGCTTGCCAGTGAATCAGGCCTCATAAAGGAACCACACAGCAGGAGAGAGGAAGCCAAACCAACTGAGACAAGTCATATCCACGATCGTAAATGGCATTCTCTTTCTTAGATCCTATAAAAGAGGCTGCATTAAGATAACAATGTTGTATAGGAATTATTAAAGAGTAATAAAGTTTGTTTAGTATCCTCTCCAGGCAGGTGGCACACTGACTGCACACATATTTTAGTGCCAAAGTGAGCAGTGAGGCCTGTCCCCTCAGCCAGCTGGGGGGCTGATATACTATTTCAAATATGGCTGAGGAGAAAATAGACCTATGGACACAGTAGCATCTGTAATCACTTAAGGAAGCTTACAGTATTCTGTTAAATGTAACAGAATGCAAGGTTTACAAGTATGCAGTTTGTCTAAGTTTAAAAGGTTTATAGGTTTGCAGTTTCTAAGGTTTCATATCAGTAATTCCTGATAAAACTTGATTCTGCTGGTAGACTCAAAACCAAGAGACATGAAACTAATTGATTGAGCAGACATGAAGTGGAGATTAAAAGCCACCTTAATTCAACTTATCCAACCGTAAGACAAAAATTAACAGCATACATTGCAGAATATCAAAAGGATGTAAATTGCACAATAATAGACATCAGCAAAAAACACCACTAATTTTCCACATGGACTAGAGTTCTGGTGTTTACTGACCTTGATATTTATCACTACATCAGTTCTATTTCTAGCAAAACAAAAAAACACTAACTTATATCAGTGTTTTGACTGGTTATTACAGTACTCTCACTTGTGATAACAAGGCAGTGCTATGCTGATAGTTGGAGAAGTGCGGTGCTCTGTCATCACAGGAGGATAATGTACAGCCTCCATCCATCTCAGTGAATACCTGAAAAGGAAAATAGTTCAGCAAGAAAAAACGGTAAATCAAGCTGAGCGTAACAACACATTGCACATCACCTAGTTAAAGAAGCTGTAAAAAGCAAATATTACCAAGCAAAGGCATTAATGCAATTAAGCTCCTTTATCTGCTCACTCACCCTTAGGGGGAGCTTCTCCACATTCGTTCCCCTCTGCCCTGTCTCTGACATCAGCTTCCTGTAACGCTCCTGGTGTAGGAGCAAGGCGGAGAAGCCCAAGGGGGCTGCGGATTTGCCACTTAACTGCATCTATCACCAGCACACAGACAATATAGAGGCAACACTCTGCTCGAAGGATTCAGGGCACATTAAAAAGTGTGTAAACATTCTTCATTTACAATAGTCTTTTTGACATTTTTTCTCTGCACGTTTGACTTTTTCCCCCTGTTACCAGTTGCTGTGGGGAAGTGGTAGCACCAGAGCAGCAGCTTCAGTAAACATGGCAGCACACACTTGTTCCAGGAACAGAAAAGTGTGGTTCCACACAGGCTGCTCCTCAGGGGAGCCAACCTAGGGGCCCTACAGTGAACACAGGGGAGGAGCAACACACACAACAAAGACTAATTTTAGCTTCAGGAGATGGGCTAGATTTAAACATTAAACTGTTTCACTGGTACAATATCATGAAGCAGTGCTAAGCATGGCTTATCCCTGGATTTATGAGAGATGGTCTGGGCGGGCATGAGAGGACATAATGATCAACAGTTGGCACGGAGAGGCTGATCCCAGCAGGCAGTGCTGTTGTGGCATAGCTGGGGAGAGTGTGTGCCCAGCACCTGGCTGGCATCCTGAGGGGAGCTGGCAGATGGTATTGACGCTAGGGTGTGCGCTCTCGTTCACTGAGCACAACTAAGCCTTATTCCATAGAAGTGAGAGATGAAGCATAATTATAAAAAAAAAAGAAAAAAAAAAAGGAGGGCATCTGTAGGTGTGGGGAAAAGGGGCAGTGCCAGCGAGAGGGGGGTCGGGCACAGGGATACAGCTTTTTAATGCACTTGGCTGGGAGGGGTGAGAGAGGTCAGAATATGCCTGGGCAGACAGATGTTTCAGTTCATTTGGCTTTATGGGGCTGTTCTACATGCTTTACCATGCAACTAAATTATTTATGCCTGCAATGTCTGTATCCTTTTGCAACCTGTCTCTAACCTCTCTGCAGTATTTCCTCGCTTCATACTACAGCCCTGTGTAAGTGCAGCTCGTACTGAACATACATTACAGAGTGCTTCAGTGCATCTAAATGTTCTGCCAGGCTGCACATTGTTTAGAGAGAAGCAAGGGCTGCCAGGAGTGTCATTTACACACCCCCAGATGAGCGCTTCTCTGTGGGGACTGCTGGGCTTAAAATGTCATTGGCTGAGGCTTCACTGAGAACATGCAAAGGTCAATGGTGACACCGGCTCCAGAGCTCCTTATTGATTCCCAATCCACTGCCATTATGCCTGGCAATTACAAACCTAACTGAAATACTAATCATGGAAATACATTCAGAGTCTAAAGATTTGTCTTGAATTGTAAAGTAGTCCCAACACCTACTTTGAGTTAAGGTCAGGGATTCCTCTGTGAGTTGGCTAACACTTCAGCCTCCCCCCATTGGTGCTGCTGCAAAATGCAGCGTGCTTTGGAAAACAAATAATATTTATTCAAATACACTACAACTTTATTTATCCCACACACAGCAATTAAAAGGACACAAACTAAGGTACAAACCCTGATCAAAAAAGAACATGCATATCACATAAGACGAGTGTGGGCAGCAATCAAATTCATGTAGCTGAAATTATAACAGTCTATAAAAGCTCACTCTTGGAAACCTCACAATGATTATCTAAAATATTTATTGCTTCTGGAACAAAGGTATTTTTGTTCACTTTTTTCTCGCTCTGAGGTAACAGAAAGTGTCTAAATGATGGGAGAAGGTTAACCACACAATATCTCTGACAGAGAACAGAAGCTGATCACAAGCTAAAAACAACAGAAGTGAAATTAATTCTAGTTTAAGTATAAAAATCAAATATTAACTCATGACTGCAAGATAATTAAATGCATTTTGGCATCATTAATAACAATAATAAAAAAAATAGTCCTTAACAGTTTGCAACTGACTATCAATAGAGAGAAAGAGTGATCATAGACAAAGTCTGTGATCTTTGACTTGTAATTACATCATTTTTATGCAGGCATGCTATTTGGATGCAGAGACATTTTGGTTGCAAGGCTGCATGGGAATGGCTGTATGGGGAGAGTGAGTGTGTAAAGTGGTGGCCTGTTGCCTGCCTGAGCACAGATGGTGGGAGAGCAGGATGTACCGACCTGTACTTTTGCCCACATGCGCGTGCACTCATAAACACACACACACACACACACACACAGAATAATCACACATGCACGCATGCATATGTATAGCATATACTGCTCTCATACAGCCACACCCACACATAGGTGCTTATCAGCAAAACTAAAACCACTTTCTGTGGCACAGGAACCCGACTTGTTTGGTCTCTTGTGAATGTGTCATACCTGTTGTATAGTTCAGTGGTCAAAACCCTAACAATCCTCCTAATTCTGTAATCAAAACAGTTTCTCTCCTCTTTGAATTGTAACGCAAGACGTCCGGACATGTTGATCAAAGGCTGACTCTGGTCCACAGAGACACATCCGAGGCCGGGCAGGATAATTAGTGCACTGGAACAATCAATAGGCCTCATGTGGGGGTTGAATGTGGAGGAAAAAGCAATCTAAGGAATAGTTGGCAGAGTATTGCGAGGGCAAGCAAGATTCAAACAGGCGGAGTACATTACAAAGCGGGCGAGATTTACGTCAGCGGGAGGGATTCTGCTCACCATATGTAATGATTACATGCTGCGAACAGGATGTCTAGCTTTTTGGATCCATATCAATACCATGAATATTCATTATTAATTTTCTGAACAGAGAAGTACACAAGCCATGTCGAAAGATATTGAGATGTATCAGGGAGCAGTGGATATACAGCCAGGACAGAAAGACATAAGATAAATGGAGGAGCATAAAGACAGGAAGACGGATGGATAGGTGGATAAATGAAGGCGAGGGCTCAGCAGATCGATCAGTGGAGGCAGAGTAGAGGTCCCTTGGGGGGGTGGGGCCCTTTTAGCACTGCATGAGGAGAGAAGGATGACACGTTTCCCTTTTGAGGTGCTGAGTCTGGGAGAGGGCTGTGCCATTGCGGCCAGGATGGAAAGATGCATGAAAGAAGAATGTGTGGCCGCGGCGCGCTGTGGCGTGACAGACGGTGATCGGGAGCGACAACAGAGCTATCTGAGAGAGGAGAGGAATACATGCCGCTTTGCCAGACTCCAGCTCCCTGCCATGATTCTGGGATGAAGCCATGCCCTGCCCAACCCCAGCTCAGCTACAGATCGCAGACATCAACACAAACACAAGGCTTTTGATTCATTCTGGAGTTTTGGAGACATTATCCTGCCGCCTTTCTGGAAGTATTACAGGGGGAAACCCAAATTAAAATGTGCCAAAAGGAGAGTGATAAGCATACCTGAGGTCGGCCCTGTGCAGTGAGGTGTGGAGGGTGGAGGGCAAACTAAGGAGAGTATGGAAGATATATTGTGGTCACAGCCATTTCTGCTGATTGAGGGAACAGCATAAAAAAAGAATGATACCCATGCTGTAGCAATAACACACAGGAAATAAATACAATCCATATCTCATAAACAACAATTCAATTATCATTTTTTGTTATGAATTGAGAAATTCTCCGGTGGAAAAAATATTTTTAAGACAGTGAGTTACCTTTCCGAGAAAATAAGTGCAGTTGTGACTATCCTGCATATGCCAGTTACACTGATTGATGGGAACACAACTATCGCGGAAATAGAGATTTGCTCCCCCGATTTCTAGAATAATGAGAATCTGAAATGCTAACTCTGGCTCACAAAAGCCATAAATGAAAACATGATGTGGGTGTCGACGAGCATGCTTCCCTCAGATTAAGGTCCTGACACTGAGCTGGGAATTCCATTTGGGTGAACAAAATAAATAAAACATGCAGTTGCACCATTTGCACCTTGGCAACAGCCTCACTATTATTAGACTCCTGGTAAGTGTAGGAGAAGGAGAGACAGGTGGACCCAGCCTGTGTCCAGACAGGCAAGAGTCATGCACAACCCAGTCTGCACATTATAATCTCACCCCAGAGACTCTCTTTGGGCTGACAAGAGCACTTTATCCATGTCTATACTGACAGGACTGTGGATCACAACACAATACATGCATTATAGTGTTTACACCGGTAAACAAACAAAATGTGGAATAAACAGAACTGTGCAATTATTAACCTATAATGAAAATAAACATCTATTATAGAGTATGTTATACTATTCAATTAGGGATGATTATTGCTCAGGAGACCTCTTTCCTTTTACAAACAGCTCAGTGGGGAGGTTGGCACGATCACTAAAGAGATGATGACAAATTAAACCCGAAAGCATTTAAGTCTTTGTTCAGAGGTCCTACAAGGGCCAAAACGGAAATGGCAGTTACTTTCATCACCACATCCCTATTTGCCTTACATGTTCAAGCCTGTTGTTGTTTTTAGCCTGTGATGCACAGCGCAGTTATCCATTGTTTCTCTTAATTGATGCCAGGGACCTGAGATGCATTAGTGCGCAACAGGATGTGCCCGTGCTGGTACACACTTGCCCTCTCACAGAAGAAAAGAGGAAGGAAATATTTTTTTCCTGACTGACCTGCATGAGTGGTAGTTAGAGACAACAGGGGCTACTAGTGAGCCGAGATCCTACAGGGTGCCCAAAGGGTTTTTCCATAGCCCCCAGGAGCAACTAAAAGAAGAATGACTTATTGAACAGGACTGGAAAAGAGGGAGGGGGAAAGAACGCACGCACGTAAGAGAGAGATCCACCAAAAGGTCCAATCTGTGAGCACTGCACATCGGCAAATGAAATTATGCTGTACCACATGCAGGCTTTTAAACTCATACACTATCCAATACCTCCTGGTAGGCAGGAGATCAATGGGAAGATTCAGCTGATATTAAATTCTTACATTGCTTGATTGAGTTAGCATCTTTTTCATCCAGCTAGCACAGCGCTCTGCAAAGGGGAAGCAGAGATTGGATATCTTATCTGATATTTCTAAGATCTAATTAAAGCAAAATTATTTTTCTTCATCATAACTGCTTGTGATCATGTCATCTTGGGCAATCATCGCCTTGGAGGGACTTAATTGTGCAAGTTTTACAAAAACAGATTAAGAGGAAGGCTATAATAACACATATGCAATAAACTAGGCATGACTGGTTACCTCGAAGTGAAGTGAAGGAGAAGTGAGAAAATGCTGATCCTCCTGATCACAGTCACATAGAGAGTCAGAGACACACCCCAGATGGAGCAGGGCATTGAGCCTGCAGAAAAGAGGGAGGGAAGAAGTCACAACGTGGCTCTTGGACAAACACATTCAATATCCCTGCCACTGTGGGGCAGTAGTCCATCAAGCTAGTTTCCATCACTGTACAATGCAGTGTCCTCAACAGCATTCTCTGCGTAATTCAGCTGGTAAGAAATAGTCTTTGTTGATGGTTAGTGCTAGCATATATCTTTTGGGAGTTAGTGACAAGAACCACAATGATTACGGCTCACAGCTCTCAGGAGGGTCTTCCATTACTAACATGGCACAGATCAATGTTTATGACCGTCATAAAAAAAAATTCAGCAAACTATCAAACCCCTTATGCCCGATTCATCCATAAAATCTGCTCTTTACACACCGTATTCACTCAAATGCAAGTAGATGTAACCCTAATCCAGCTCACTAGTCCTTGAACTTCCTGCTTTAGGTGAACCTGAATTTCAGTCACAGGAAGCAGACATGACAGAACAATGAAACGCTGGTATTATCGCCTACAGTGATGCTGACCTTGAGTGGGCGACATTAATTAAAAAATTCTCAATTGATGCTTGAGGAGATGAACAGAATAAAGGACAAAATATGACGAACAGCAGACTGATTAGACACTTGCAAAAGGCAAAGTTACACTGAAGAAATGATGCCCGTATTATTGCAAACTACTGATTTTACCTGGAAAATCTCTGTTGCTTGTAGCCACGCTCGTCATAAGTAATAATAAGTCTAATCGTTGAGAGAAATAGCTCTGTGTGTGTGCAATTAGAATTAAGAATTATTAAGCACAAAATGTGATAAAATACAAATACAGCAGATGGATATTTGAAGAGAAGGAAACAGTGAATGTAATGGGATACGCATAGTTACACGGGAAAGGGTAAAGAAAGCATGGATTATTCATGTCTATTCCCACAGTGCAAACAGCTCCTTTTTGATGGATTGTGCCCGGGGCGGTCTTCCCTGCTCAATACCAACAGTCCCAGGCAGCCCAGCCTCATGCTGCTCCACATAGCCGAGATGATGAGCTCCCCCGGAATCACAGACAGGGCCGGCGGCTCTCATCTTCTTTCTCCAGTCAGACATAATGATTGTGTGTGGTCTGAGGTGAACCTAAATTTAAACTGGGGTATCAAGAGGAGGGTAGCAGACTAGAGAAGTAGCAGGAGACAAGGTGCTGATGGCATTGTGATTTATTTTACTTTAACTGAAGGACAGGCGCTAACACCAATAAAGCGTGAGAAGCTGCTATGCCAATCAGCTGACAGAGGAGGGGAATGGAAAGGTGTTGAAAGGCTCACATAAACACGAGTGCCTTCAGTGAACTGACATGCACAACATGTTATTCTGCACCAGTTTGTTATTCAGAACGAGGCTGCGGTCTGCACGTGTCTTTGTGTGGATGGGTGAGCTCACCTGCATGAGACACAGGTGGGCGGTAGCGAGCCAGAAGTTTTTTACTCCAACTGTGGGCAACATTGAGGACGACCGCTGCAAACAAAGAATGGGGCTTCTTTTTATAACAGGTACACACCATGAACAGGAAAAGGACCCATCATGTTACATTTTAGACATAATTTGTCTTTTACAACCTAAATATACAGAGGGGAAACATTCTAACAAAAGTATAACAGTCATAGATGAATGCCATCAGTTTTAATTTCAGAGCAGCCTCCTAAAAGAAGTGCATTTAGATACAGAGCAGCTCTGAGACGACAATTAGAGCCCACTGCAGTACACAACACATATCTAAGTGAATACATGCATAGATAACTGGGTCTAAAGGAAGTGCTTCTAACTACTGTTTTCAGCAATGTGCTCCGTCTGCAGTGTCAAAATAGCTTTGCCTCTATATAAGCCCTGAACTGAGGATGAACCTTGGCTTTTTTTCCCTGCTCTATTCAAAGCAGTCCTCTCTGTAGATAGCTGGAGTATTTGCCAAATTTCTGTTGGCAGAGGATTTAGGAGACGTTAAATATAAAGCAATCCAACACGTTGCAAGTCACATCTCAGTAACAAATGTAGCCTGAAGCTATCAACACCCCAGACAGCAAGTGATAGTATAGTCTGTCTGGCCCACTGATGAGAAACTGAGTAATCCTGCGATTTTACACTTTCAGCACATTCAGTGTAATCTCCTAGCATTAAACAGGTGAAGACGGACGGCCAGTGAACCCCAGCAATGGTCAACTAACCATTTAAAATACCTTGGCAACAGTTACAATCCTTTATGCTGAGGACCTCACCGTCAACCCGTGACTTCACTGCCATCCAATGAGCTTGCTTCGCCGCAAAGGGGAGGAGGCAGCCATAGGCAAATAAAGCAGGGACTCGAACAAAGGGAGGAGGCTTCAGAAACATTGCTCTGCCTCTGTCTGGACCATCAGTATTCCCTCCACATTTACTGCAATCACTCCCTACACTTTGAGAGTGCTATTTAGCCTTGTGTGTAATTATTCTGTCACTTAACAGGCAGAAACCATGCTCCATGAATAAGCAGGCCCACGCTCAACAATTATCATCAACACTGAAGTCTTTCACTGGGCTGATGAGCAGATCAAGGCAAAGCAATTTCACAGAGATATATATATTTTTGCCACCGATCTTTCCCCATGAACCACAGGGGGAAATATCCTGTGTTGTATTAGCATTCAGACAGCAGCCATTCAAGTGAAATAATCTCTCAGAAGCATAAACCCAATACCCCCGCACACATATGCGCACATCCAGATCAATGTTGTTGCTTAGTGGCTGAAGGACTTCAGAGACACACGCAGAGCAATGCTGCACATTTCTTTCTCCTCTGTTGATGTTGGAGTTCTGCCAAAGCTTCAAGGTCAACTGAATTTGTGCATGCAACAGTAAGTGGTAAAATTTTATGAAGCACCAGGATTTCCTAAAAAGATCCTGAAACAAAATTACATCATCAAACCCTGATGTAACTATTTTTCACCTAGACTAATTTACAATGGGTACAAATTAGGGACACTGTCTAGAAACACACAAACAATACAATTCAAGCACTAGAGGGCAAGACAGGAGTATGCACGAACATCAAATTAGCTCATTATTGTAAAGGCCAAGGTGTTCAAAGAGCTAAATGATTTTACAATCATCACCCAATGATCTGAAGCAGCCATACTCTCTTCTGACATGGCTGCAGTTATTTTTCCTTTCGTCCAGCATGTTTTCCTGAGGATAATAATGGCTTTCGGTCAGCACACTACAAGCTGCTGATCCTAGAAAAAGTTAAAGCCATCCTCAACCATAAATGACAAGAGGTCACTACTCCCCTTCTTCCAGTGTTAACCTAAGTTTAAAATAACAATTCATCTTTAAGAGGTAGATACAGTAGGATTGTCGAAAACTTCTTACACATATGCTATACACAATTTCAAATCACAAGGTATTTGCCAAAAATCAGCCCATCAGTTTAATTATGAGTCATCCCATGCTGGCGTAACTTAACCCAGAGGGGCCATTTTTCGTTGTTCTCTTGGCTGTGCTCTTTGTTCTTTGTAATGTACAATCTGAGCCCGAGCCCACACAATATTACCCAATAACTTTATCCTATTTGGTGGTGTTGCTCTTTGGCAGCTCGCTCTCCCCGTGGGCCTGTAGCTCCTGCAGCTCAGTGAAGAGTGTCTCCTCCCAGGAGGGCAGAGTGTGGGCTGCTGGGTGCACCAGGTCGCTCCTGAGTCCTCCGCCCACAGGACTCACCCACTCCACTCATCCTGCAAATGCATAAATGCAAAAAAGAGATTCCATTGGCAAGGTTTTGTTTTACTGTAACTATACAAATCGGTAGGCCATACTTCTTCCTGAGGCTAAAAGTTACAGAATTGAAATTTGTACACATCTGCATGAAAATGAGCATTAATACTGAATGATTCTGTACTTCAACAGAACTAAATCTACCCTTGCCCTCAAATAAATACATAAACAAATAAAAAAAAAAGTTTCTGTCAGAATATTTGTCATCGTTTTCCTTTTTTTCCCTGTGAAACCATATTTACCATTTGTATGGCGAGACAAACTCAGTTTGTTTCTTGGAGGCTGGTGGTTTCTTGTGAATGGATAAATTATTTAATAAACAATATAATTTACTGATACAAACATGCTTCATTTTTAAAATAATACAATATATGTTACAATACATTCCAACAATTCTCTAGTGGCTTCAAGCAACACCCCTCATTTTAAACTTCACAAACACAGACTGAGCCATTAGAAGGCAGGGATGAATATCTGCCATTATGTAGACATTAGTGACCCATTCAAAGCATCACTATGAAAATGTATTGCTTCTGTTTACAGTATATGCACTTACGCCACACTTATAATGCATGTCTAACATACATAGTAGTGATACATGTAGAGTGCACACAGTATGAAAACATGAGAATGTGAATCAGCATGAAAATATCAGCGTTTGACCAGCTTTCTGCCATGACCAGAGGAGGCAGTGATGGAGCCACTCTAATGCTCACCCCTATAAATAACAATGCTGTCTTTCCCAACATGTTATGAAACACACTTACACAGAAATCAGGAATCCAGCTCAAAATGCCTGGCTAATCACATGAACAGCTCTCCATCCTCCCAAACCTTTGAACAACCTAATCAAATATGCACCCTCGCCTGCTCTCCCCCTTCAGACGCCTAATCCCTCTTAGTGGGGACGTATGAAACGTGCCACCTGCTTCCAGTCGAGGAGCTAGAGGCCTGACAGCCCTTGTGACACCGAGCGGCCCTTAATCTCATGAACAAATGCATAGCTTTATTTAGATGCCACTACTGGATCTGCTGCCTTAACGGCACACTTCAGCCTCATCAGACCTCAATCTGAACACGTAGAAACACATTTCCACCATCTCTTGTATATGTGATGGGCATCTGAATTGGCCTACAGGCTGGGATTAAGGAACTCTGACCTAAAATAGCCAGGAGAAATTAATAAACATAATTCCTCTAAGCCTTCCTCTGAGTGAGGTTGAAAGTTGTGCTGGGAAGAAATACATAATCTTCACTTTCTCCTAGTGCAGCATTGTTCTACCCTTACATTTCTTCTGACCGAAACAGTTTAACTTGGCACTAATCTCAGTAAATACATTAGCGTGAATGCAGAGAGACCTTGATTCAGCCCCAAATCAGGGACACAGTCCAATCGGAAGCTGCACTGGTCAGCAGTGAAGCAAACGTGACTGTTCATTACTTCTGTTTCGACTAAACGTCCCCTGACATGCAACATCTCCAGAGAGATGTGATGAGGTTGACAATTTGAACAGTAAAGAAAGAAATAATTTCACCTAAACTGGCAAGATACAACAGGTAGGGACATGTTGCAAATAATCCAGCAACAGCAGGAAATTGGTGGTACAAATGCAACAGTGTAGTTCCACTGTATATGACACACAAGAGGTTAACAGTTTCTAAAATAGTGGCAGCCCATAATGAAGGTAAGGACTGGACTGAGTTCATGAATGCATGTGTGCTTTAGTGACTACTCTCACTTATCTTTACTGAATTATTAGGATCAAATTTTGAATGGAGCATCATACTGGCCTGAATTGTGTTTGATGTGTATAATATTCTCAACACTATCAGCAGTAAACAATTGAAAGCCAATCGTATTTATTGTGTTTGAAAGACTGCAGAGTAGGTTCAAAGTTGAAATGTCAGTGTACTTAGGAAAGTAGAGCAGGAAATGTTCAGATAGGTCTTTTTAAGGTCTCTTTAATTCTCCTTTGCAGTAGCCCATCCAGGATAACATGGGTTGTTTAAACAAGGATGGAGATGTCAGCCTGCATTAGCGTCCAGACAGAATCTGCACCCAGAGGATTCAGCAGTGCCGGGAAATCAGTCATTAAATTTGCAGGCATTCTGCAGAGCTCCCACCGTGCGCTCATGGGATGAGGGACAGTGTTTCCTGACCAGGATGCTTTTACCACAATCAGGTTCATATTTCTGATTTACCTCATAGATAAATAGCTGCCTGTAATATGGGATGCAGAGACCTAGTTATGAAATTAGTTGAAGAGTAGCTGAAATAAGACACAAAATTACACTTTATTTCTCAATTCTGGAAGAGACAGAGGGCCATCTTTGAACAGGAGGGTCTTGAAAGTGCCCATGCAATATTTACAGCATACTAATAAGGTACCAGCTGCTGAAAAACACAGCGTTAAAAATACATTTGCTCACAGTTTCTGTCTAGCCTGTAATTCTTACATAACTGACAAAAAAGCATTGTCACACCATTATGAGCTTTGAGGACCTGTTTACATTGAGGTGTTTATGTACTAGTGCCAGTATAAGGTAATCATTTTAGACACCAAGATGATCTTTTGGCTTTCTTTAACAAAGAACAGGGTCTCATGTGAAAGTCATTGTAATAATTAGTCTGAACTTTAATATGTAGTATTCTTTAATCTATAAGAATACTATATTCTTTATTATTCTTTATGTATATCAAATAGCATTCTTTAATTAGATTATTTTTCGGAGTGTGTATGCCATATACACAACAAAACAAAAATAACAACAGCACCTAAAAATTACTGTCAGAAAGAAATGGCAGTTTTCAAAGTGATGAATCTATTAATTTAAAATCTGTCAATGTTTTTGTTGTGGCAGCTGTCATCTTTGAAGCACGCTCAAAATGTCTGACCTACCAATTATCCTTTTGATTGCTGTTGTGATTTTTGTGACTCTGCTGGTAAATTTACCGAGCTGAAACAGCTGAACATCGACTTCAGTCTGAGGCACGGCCCTTTGTTCATCTACTGTAAATAAAGGTTGTTTTTTTTTTTTTGTTGTTCTCATTTCAAGTGCCCTCCCCCCCGTCTACCTTTTGTTTCTGAAAGCCCTGGTTTGTTGTTAGAAGCCTTCAATTGGAGCCTGGCTGGCCTGCCCCCCTCTCCCGCCTCAAAGCCAGTTGCAGATGAAAAATTTATGACTGTATGCCTTGAAAACCCCTCACATTCCATTTGAAGTGCTGCTGTTCCTCTGATGCTGCCCCCGCTGATGGCGACTGTGTCTGCCGTCTTCATTCGCCCAGCGCTTTTCTTCACAGTGGGAGTGCAATTCAGGGAGAGCGAGTGGGACGGTGTCCATGGCTTTATAGTCCTAGAATGGTATTCACTAATCAAGGACAGGTTTTTTCTGGGCTGTGTGCAATAATCAGAAATTGATTAGACACTTTTGTCAGCCATTGACTGCAAAAGCCCCCGCCCACCACACACACACACACACACACACACACATTTCTTGTTTCTCTCAATCTAATCCACAGTGTCTGCGTTTTTCAGTTCTTTGTTTAATTTCCCCACAGCATCCTACGAAAAATTTATTATTTGAAATTTATTATTGATTTCACTGTTTGGGCCAAAAAAAAAAAAAAGACAAAACACAAAAAAAATGTTTGCACAATGTCCTTCTTTGGCAAATCCTATGATGCCCCACATGGTGCTGCAAATGGGGAAAGGGATGGTCGGTTGTAGGCTCCCCTTTTGTTTCAGTGGGAGAGCTAAATCATCAGAAGATTATTTCCCTCTGCCTGTGGTCATTTGGCGTTAAAAGGCTGGATATTTAGGACCTTGCCTGGTAAAGGCTCACATTTTAATTGAATTACATCCATTTTCCCCCCTCAATCCTGGTAATACATCATATCAAAAATAAATCATTGCAAAAGTGCTTTTCCAATATGTGGCAACAATATATATTTATATTGTTGCCACATTGCCAGCACAACCCGACTATAAATAGCAGTCGGCATTACTGTATGGTAAAGAGACAGTATCAGTTCAAATTCAAATAATTTAACTATGATTAAAATCAAACTGAAATATCATGAATGTAATTTTCTTCTCAGTGCCGATGTGATATGACAGCTAAGATTGTAAAAACAGCTTTTTCACAATGTCATATACTCCAAAAAGTTAACAGACCTGTTGTGGAAAATGGAAGTGAACCCCCTGTTCAGTGTGAGGGCGTCTCAGAACGCCTGCATCCTGTGGCATATTGGTCTAAACTTTGTATGCGAGGTCAGCAAGAGCTGTGAGTGTTTTTACGAGTGGCACTTTTGGTTGCAATCAAATAGGAAAATCCACTGAAAAAAAAAAAAAAAAAAAACATCTCCACAACCAAGAATCTCTTGATTAGGTGATTCATGAACAAACTGCAGCAAATTATACTGACTGTGACAACTACTATTAATAGTAATACCAGTAATAATAATGTTAATTTGCTAAAAAGCACTTCACAAAGACAAAGCAATCAACAGTAACAGGAGACCAACGTGAAGTTTTCAGTGCCATTGACACAGATGTTTTTACATTACCCATGTTACAATCATTAGCACCACAATGAATTAACACTTATTTTCATGTGAAAATGTAAATGCCTACACGCACACACATTCCTCTGAGGATGCTTGTGGATGCCTCTGATTCACTAACAATGGAACAACTTTATGTGAATCATTCTTTTGAGAGTTGTACCTTGTTAGCTGTGTTGTTTATCCGTCAAACTTTAATAAATTTGTTACTCACACTTCTGCAAATGACTGTGCAGCATGTCTGTCGTTCAGGGGGGGGCGGTTGTTGCAACACGCAGGGTGACTATGCGAAACCTCTGTTCCAGGGCTGGACACAGGGAAGTCATCCACTAACGCCTTAGATCTTCACTGACCTGGAAAAAAAAAAACGTTTTCACACATGCACTTGAAGGTTTTCTGTAATGTGCAAATGGAGGAAATGACAAAAACAGCATGCTGTGCCAAGGTTTCTTTACTGCTAAGGAGTGAATGACTAACACTGGGTAACACCAAAGAAACTGTTTACTGCTTTAACATTCATCATTTATACACTGTAATGCAAATTCAAAATATGACAAGTCTTTTCAAAGTTGTCAAATATATGGACTACACACCAGGATAAGAGGAAGATGCTGTGGACAGATGTTTGATGTACTTTTTAATTTGAGCATCATATCATCTAACATGTATGACCAGAGAATATTAATAATTTAGATTAGACTTTCACCCTCAAGATTGTGGAAGAATTTGTCGTTGTAAAGATCTTGGCAAAGCTACTGCATCGAGTCACATTGGTTCCTAAGCAACAGGTAATCTTACAACACACACTGTTGTACAGGCATTAGCTTTTCATCATGGGGTTTGAAGACATTCTCTACACGCCAGCTGAAAGTCACATCAGATGGCAACCTTGAGCCTCTCCGTATTGTTCAAAGCTCGGCGGCGATGTCACACTTGTCACCGGAATAATTATTTCAGGACAAAGAAGCAGCATCCATCTTCAACACAAGGTCTCCTCTGCTGCCGCATGAATCAACATTCCCCCACACATCCTGTGGTTTCCAGGCACAGAGTCTGGTTTCCTAGCACAAAACGGTTATCATGATGAAAACCAACTCTTTTCACGCCGCTCCCTACAAGCTCACATCAGCTTTTAGGATGAGGGTCTGTCATGGCACTGACAAAATATTCAGTGCTTCTTAGTGTTTCTAATAAAACATTTATGATCAGGTTCTAACGATATAGCAAGAGTTTCTGATGATTTCTCCCTGCTTACACATGCACACCATCTTGATTTTCGTCTAAATGAGATGGAATTATTAATGACAGCGGATGACATTCTAATTTGCTATAATAATGCTTTCAAGGCAGTAAAGCCTTGACAGTTGAATGGAGACAAATTGATGCGACTCAGTCCATGCACTCATTAGTTTACAGCATGCGTTCATTAATTAACAACCAGCACCCAGCTATTAGTGTTTGTAAATCATGGGCAAATGTCTCCCACACTAACAAGAGCCATAATTGTGGACAACAATATTACCTCTACAGTTAGGCCATTGGCTTGCTTTCCAATATTCTGCCTGGCAGACCTAAGAGCTGATAATCTCAAAAATGTATTTCCTTTGGCAAAATCACTAACCTTGACGGAGTGGAGATGTTAAAGGCAAAAAGAGAATCAATATTTTTCAGCCAGAGATAAAAAAAAAAGACTTAGTCCTGTTAACACTGTTTTATTAACAGGTGTTAAGGATGAAATTTATCTCAAAATATCTCACCCAACAGAGGAAATTAAAGTAACATTCAAAACATATAACAGCATTTTATATCAAACATTTTGTTCACATGCTGTATATTTTCAACAGCCTTTAGGTCAAGTAAAACTTCCAGATTCAGAGATACAAGCTATTTTCCGCTCATAAGCACCGTGCATTGCTCTCTTTAGATGGCAGACGGTGAAATGCTATCTTCACCAGTCTGTCTCTCTGACTCTGAACATGATAAGCCCGGGCATGTTTTCTTTTTTGGTTGGGGGATTGAGAAAAAAAAACTCTACGCTGCTGAAGATGGACAAAACCCACCACTAGCTCAGTCTCACAGGACTCCAGACTAGTCAATAATTCAGTGCTGGCCAAGAAATTTTATAAAGGAGATGGAATTCAGACAGTATAAAAAATAAAAAATAAAAAAAAAGGGAGGAAGGGTGAATAGTAGGGATATGGGGGGGGGTTGAAGGGCTTACTTCAGTTTGCTTGCCTGTGACCCAGAGCAATAACATGTCAGCAGAGGCTTTCGTGGATTCTACCTGTCAATCAACTAGACATTCAATATACGGCAATGGTCAATATGAGAAGGAGGGGGAAAAAAAAACAGTAAAATGTTTACCTTCCATTTTCTGTGACCAGAGAATTATATGATGCATAAAATAACGAGAGGGAATATATTGAAAAACAGTAAACGCAGACAACAACAGAGCATGAAAGCACTGGTCAGCGTCTGCAGTGCAGATGCAAATCACTGCAGACAATATTAGCCGTACAAGTGGTTAGCAGCTTAATAACAGTATGAGTGATGATGTGCGATATTAAACACAGCCAGCAGCATGTGCGGAGCTGACAACAACCCCTGACAAATGATCCAGATAGGGACTGGCAAAAACAAATGCAGTGCAAAGTGCAGAAAAAAATGGTTTTGGGCCCATGATGGATGGTCAGTGCTATGCAGGTCTTAAAGACAAATACTGAAACCAAAGGTAAATGAAAACATTACACACAAACAACTTTAAGCTTCTACTAAGGAAAAGCGCATGGTTCTTAAGGATAAAAAACATGTTAAATAATCAAAAACAGTTTTTTGATTGTGTTGAATTCAACACAATAGAAACAAGGATTCCGGACTGGTTAATGATTCAATTTACTGTGGCTCTGACATTATTACAGCATATATTATATATCTGTCTCATGGATGATTACTTTTAGTTAAAATGCTAGGGCACAATATTTACATCACTTAATTTGTTCTGTAACATCTGCTGTCATCTCTTCTCTCTCCTTTGTAAAGTAAAACTTTTAAGAAATAGAGTGTAAGGCTCAACACAGTTCTTTGAAATGACACGCTAAAGTGTGCTGAACACATTTCATGAAGCAGTATAAATATGAAACCACAACATGAGAACACAGAATAAATGTTATATCAGGGTTAGAACAAAGCACCGTTTCTGCATATGCCAGACAAGGTTTGTACTTTAAAATAAAGCAAACAGCCAAAGGCACGTAACTTCTGAATGTTGCTCCCTGCTACATAAAAAGAGGAGCGCTGTGCAGCTGAAATCTCCAGAGGCAGAAACTCCCTGTGGGTGTAAGGGGGGGATCCTTTGTCAGGCATTACTCAGGGTACACTTTGAAAAATAATGACTCTCTGTAGAGCTTCCTTTATCTATTGTACATATCAAATGCCACCAAAATACCACTCTTAGGGCGAATGAGGGGAAATTCAAAGACAAGCTACTTTCATAATATCGCGAATAACGTGAATACACTGAGACATATCGCAAAAGTATTTAGAGACATTCTGGGGTACCCAATAAAATGATTCAAGAACTGTTTAGTAGTGAATGGACTTGAATTCATGATGAGCAAAGGCTTCTTTGTGTGATTCCCCGCTGTTCATCATCGTGTTCTGCTGAAAGACTAACATCTAGTCTTCAATCAAGAAATTGTAAAAAAAAAAAGAAAAAAAGACTCCTATTATTGGACCCATATAATAACATGGTGCTTAAGACAGTTAATTGCATGGTAAAAAGTACACACACACTGTCCTCATTTTGAATGCAGAAAACACAATAACTGTACTCACTATTATAATTAACTACAATAACAACACTTCTGAACTGATCGTGCCTTTAGGGTCTGTTAAGCAAACGTTCCCTGAAGTGCCGCTATCCTTCCCCCCATATGCACATTACCTCCGATGTACTCAGCGGGGCCCGTACATGCAAATGACAATCTGTTGCAGAACTAATTAAGGGCGAGGTCGCATGAAAGAGGGCTGTGTGACTCCTTGAGCTCAAAGAGGTGTTTTCATGATCCAATAATACTGTGAGCAGCCTACCGGGGACGGCAGGTAGTGTGAACATTAGTGGGTGCACAATGAGTTGCACTGAAAGATGTGTGTCAGAAGGCAACTTTGAAGCAGTGGCATTAAATAAAGTGAAAAATTGGGAATGACATGATTCATTCTGCCCGGCCCCTGCAATGCCCAAAGGCGGTTCCTTACTGGCTGATTGTGATCCTCTCCGGGAAACATGACTCAGTCGTCCGTGGTAGTCATCTAAGCAATCAATGCCATGATGTCACTGTGACAGCGGGTGAATATCAGAACCAAGATAATGCATCAAGGGGACATCATGGCAAATGGAGTAACATAATACCTGCCAGATGTTTTTGGAAGAGGTGTAAATTATACATAAAAACAGTGTTGCTAGTCTGGCAATAATTCTAATACCTATATCCACAATTCGACATCACAATCTTATTCTTATTGTTCAGCTGCAGAAACCTCATATACTGTCACCAACAGCAAATTAAAGAACATGTTTCCATGGAAAAACATACAAGTACGAGGTGACACAAATGTCACTGATATGGTTGACTGGCCTTTAAAATAAATAAATAAATAAATAAATAAATCCTAACACTTTTTTTTTTTTTTAATCATGGGATGCTTTCTCTGAACCAGAGTTGAGATTATGCTCTTTGTCATTTCCTTTAAGATTTATTTAACTTAAAAGTCCTGTTTTAATTGTTAGACAACAAGGTGATTTACACAAGCTTTTTCCTGTGTCAGACTGTGTTTACCAGCACCTTATTTATGGTTTTTAGCGTTCCGCCTTTAGTGTTGGATGACTATATGTGTCTTTGTTCAGGCAGTGACATGTGGAAAGCAGCTTTTTGCTAATGGAGTCTGGCATAGTGATCTTGGCAGGAGGCCGACAGGGTGGGACAGCACTGTGGTCTCAGTGGGATACACCGTCAGCTTCAGAGGACACCCAGGCACTCAGTCACCTGGTCATTTGTACTGAACTGACTTTTACAAATCATCACACTGACCATTTCCCCATCTTCAAAAGGGCCCAATTCAACCCATTTAACCTTGCTGACAGTGTTGGTCTGATTGTTTTAGGAAACCTTTTCAGTACAAAAAAGAGCTCAGAGGAAAACTATCAAGACATAATAAAACCTTGACCACTTCTTTCTTTTACAGCTGTTTACAACCCCAGCCACATGTGATATCCACATTGGTGGCCCCTTAGACAAATGCAGAAGTGTTATCTGTTGTTGGATCAAATTGTATTAAAGGTGATTTACATAAACAGTGTTGCATCCCATTATCTCCTTTGTGTGATAATTGGGTTGACTGAAAACATAACCAAGTGTTTATCTGTGTTTTTAGAAAATATCGCTTTAAGCAACACCTGATAATGGGGGCATTTGATGACTGCAGGTCAAAATCCTCCTGTTGAAAAGAGACAGGATAGAAACCAATATGATGATATAAAACCATCTCTCCTATGCTACAATAACTGTTGTTATAAAGGGACGGAAGATTTGATTACATTTGCCCCAGGTAGAAGCAATATAATCCTCAATATCAATCCAATTCAGCCATAACACAGTAATCTCACATTTCAACTTCAGTAAATGAAGTTATTGTAATAATCACAGAAACACAAGACCATCTCTGTCTTATTTTCCACAATTAAAACTCCATCTGTTTTTTTTAACAGGAGAATGGATGACATAATAAATTCAGTTTGTTTGAGCCCTGACTGATGAATACTAGAGTTTGTGATTTTAACATTCTCAAGCAGAATTTACAATCTAGTCCCTTCTGACTCAAATTCATAAGATTCATTAGAAACAGAATATAAGCAAACAGAATATAAGCAAATATAACTTTCATAATAACTGTAAACCAAAGGATCACCCAGTGCTCCAATATGGCTAATAATGTGAAAAAATGGTGTTCACATGGAATCACATGGAGGGAAAACGTACATTTTTAAGCAAGCAGTGCAGCCAGAGAAATATGTTAATTCCTGAGGACACAACAAAAGTCTGCATTTTTCTTTCTCTGCCTTTTGTGCATAAAAGGATATTCCCCACAGCTGCTGATAGCCGAGACAAGCTCTTGATTCAGCTTTCACGTTCATTCCTGCAGCGAAGTGTGAAACTGTGTGAAAGCATCTCTGAACACACAGTGAGGCACGTCTGGAGCTTCAGACTATGAATACATTATTCATCAGAAAAATCTAACGGAGACAAACTGGGAGATGGCCTCTCTGTGAAGAACGGTCGGACTCAGGCGCTGCGGCAAAAACGATGGCTTGATGACAGACACGCAAAATAACCAGACATTAAACACACGGATGTCAAGGAAAAGTTGCATTCACTTTGATCCAAATAATAAAAAATATATTGACTTTTCAAAACTAATTATATTCATATTTCTACTTCCAATGCTGTATGTAACATTTATGCTTTCACTTTTGCTGAATAGAGCACATCAGGATAAAGGGTGGATGTCTTCCACTCTTATCTAAAGGGTCCTCTGACTCAGGCAGAGGTAATCTCTCTGTTTAGACTAAACCACTGGCATAAATCTATAGAACATGTATAGAAATTAGTACAAGAAAGAAGAAAAGTAAAAAAAGACGAAAAGAAGAAAAAAAATACAAAAACTAAATCCATTTGCATGCACAGTTTTGCCTCCACACTGAAATAGCAAACACACACATGCACAAACACACACAAATACAAAATCCAGCATCCTCAGAGAGTCAAATACAAGGAATTACAAGCTAATAAGTAATCTCTGCCCTCAATTAGCTGTTTTGGGACATTCTGGCAAATCTCTCATTTTGATAGCAATTATGTTGGGCATGCTGGGGTGAGATTTCATTTCATAATTAAAAACTCTGAGGCTCGAGAAATGCAAATCCGTCAACAGAGCTAGACAGTACAGATTGCTCAGACAGGGACATTCATATTCATGGCGCGGTCTCTATATGTGAATAATTTTCAGTGCAAATTGTTGACAGTGTTATTCATTGTCTTTTATTCATGTGAGATGCGTTTCACTTATGTAGAATGCGGGCTTAATTGATTTCCCTTTTCCCGCACAAAACAGAGATGTTAAAAGTGTACAACAACAACCAAAACCAGAAACCATTCCTCCAATTACTGAAAAAAAAAAAAAAACAAAAGGTCATGAAAACATATCCTATATGATAGATCGCTGTACCCTGAAATTTTTATTGGTCATGAGATAAAAAACAAATTCAACAACAGGCAATTCCTTTGCACAGCGTGACCTGAATCATCAGCATGTGGACATAGAAACACACAAAAGCCTTTCAATTTATGCTGCCACACACAAACCCAAACCACACACACACACTTGATGACAGAACAGAGGCCATGGCAAGGACATAATCTATCAAACTGACATAAAAAGACCCCAACCAAAACACACAAACACACACACACACACCTACCCACTGATAGAGCGATAAATACCCGATATCAATTACATAATCAGTCTTTGCTCTGTTTACTTTTAAAGAAAGCCAGTGTCTCATCTTTTTTTTTTTTTTATCTCTTCCCATAACACAACCTAAGTCAACTTAGGTAGTGTTACAGGAAGCTTAACTAAGTGGTTATGGTCATGGGAAGTGGTGTGTTGGTTAAAAAAAAAATAATAATAAATAAATAAATAAGGTAAATTTTAAAACACCTATTAGAATCAAACAGAGTTGAAGATCAAATTGAATTCGTAAGGATGTGCAGTGTGTTTGGCCGTTGCAGGTGTTGGTTATGGTTATGGCGTAAATATAAAGAAGTCTATTATCCAGCGGCTCAGACACGACCCCGTCTCCTCGCCGTAAATTCAGAGCGCTTGTCAGGCAGTCGCAGCAGGAACGTGACAGGCTGAGTGCTGTGCAGCGGCAGGTCTGCGGCAAGGTGATCATTGCCACTTTAATAACCATCAGGAAGATTTGTACATGTCACAGACTCCACCGTTATAACATCCCAACTCTGAGTGCTCATAAATGGGAAGATAAATCTTTCACACACCCGGCCTACCAGAATATCAGAGGTAAATCACAACAGAAATGACTCGTATGACTGAAATTGATTTTTTTTTCCAAGTGGCCATTGTGAGGATTCAATCAACTTTTGATGTCAAAATGCTATTTCAACGCTGATCTACCACAATACTACGTTATTAAGATCCATTATATAATTTGGAAAGTGCTTTAGGGTAGCTTTGGCGACAATATTAAATCTCACTAATGTTGTGTATTAAAAGTAGCAGCATGATTGTGATTTTCTGTGTCATGTTGCCATTAAGAAAGTCAACAGTGTTTCTTGTCACATTATACAAGACTAATCTCACTGTATACAAAAGTGTGAAAAATGGACTCATTATTATTATGTCTGCTGAATGTACCCAAGTGTAAACTACTAATTTAACTTTCCAATGTAAATCAAAGCTGTGTTTATCAAAGTGAGAGGGTAGAGTCGTGAGAGAACTGTGGGAATACGGTTGAATTGACAGAATTATTGTGAAACCTAGGCTACAACTGGCCGGCTCAGTCTAGCTTCATTGCAACTGTTGACAGAGATAAGCAGTTTTTTCATGTCACCTCCAACGTAAATGTTTTTTCCACCATGGACACACACAAATCCAATTATGTTTCTAATTGAGTGTTACAGGGCCCATTGAGTATGACAGAGCCTGTGCAGCAGATGGAGCCAGAAAAATATAATCCCAGCAATTAGTCCCAAGACCCAGGAGGCCGTCAGGTGGTATGATTTCATATTAAAGTATTAATACTCAATTTGAATGTACACGCGAACAATAAAATTTGCATTTTTACTTGCCACGAAAATGAAGTTTAAAGATAACGGCTAGTTTGAAATTACCAAGACAGACACAGTTTCATTTTAGAACAGAATACAATAGATATACAGATGCAGTAAAATGCTACAAATGTGGATGCGAGACCGAGCACAGCAGGAAAAAAGCCATTATAAAGTGCAAATAATATCATTTTGATTTTAGAGTTGAAAGTATTGTAGTGGGCAAGTCATATCAGCAGAAAAAAATGTAGTTAATGCAGCTGTACAATGCAATAACACTACAGTGTGGTTTGTTTTGGGGTTTTTGCACTGCAATATATTGGATTTCAATATAACTGTCTGATTCCTATCACTGACTGCTGTCACAGACTCTCTATATACAGCTGAGTTGTGTAATTCTAGCAGTTGACTTTTCTGCTTGCCTGTTACTTTTCCAGCAGTGTTAGCAGTCCTGGTTAATTTATTCCTCCTCTTCGCATTTAAATTTTCAAACCAGACAGAGATGTTAAACAAAAATATGCTTTCCAGTGAGCCGACATAAACTCTCCTGGTAAAATGGCTACTGACACAAACACCTCACTGGGAAAGGCATGTAAGAGACTAGGTATGGCGTTTGAAAGCACGTGGACTCAGCTGAATATGAGCTAATAATAACGATATTAATGATAATAACAACAACAACAACAACAACAATAATAATAATAATAATAATAATAATAATAAGGACAGTAATGATAATTATGGTGTGATTTCCCTACTGGTTTGATCACTCTGGTTCTTTAGGTGTTCCATTATTTTTATTAAAAAAAAAAAAAAAAAAAAAAAAAATCATAACAACAGAGTGATAACAACAGAGTGAAATTGCTATTGACAAAATCAATCAGCTATTATGCAAAATCATAGTCAGAAGAGAATGCACTCACTGTCTTGTATGGAAGTGGCTCAGGAATATGGGTAAGAGGCTCTCAAAAGACTGAGGGCTGCCTTGGCTTGGTGTCTCGATGTGGATGTCCAGGTGTGGAGCTGAGGATGCTTCACCCTGTGGAGTGGATGAAACGTTTAGTCTGCTGCTGCTTGGACAAAGATGGAGAACAAGAGGGAGAACAAGAGAGGAATGAAAGTAAGCCATCACGATAAGAGTAGGCATAATAATGTTAATTCCACAACAGGAGAGATTTGATGTTTTGTACAATTAGGTGGAAAAAAATCTGCAAATAGCTGCATATACAGTATATTGGTATTGGCATTAGCAATCAGCCAAAAGAGCCAGAAAATATCAGCATATCAGGAATTGCCAAAAAATCCAATACTGTGCATCCCTATGAGAATAACAAGAAAATGTTGGCTGTGGAGCAGGATTTGGATAGTTTTGGTGCTCCTTGGTGTGGAAAATCCCTGCGGCACTGGGCAATTGGAGAAAGGCTAGGTCCTTTCCCTCGGGGGTCACCACAGGGTCACCTCCAGAAACAGGGAACATGTGAGAGGAATTGGTGATGTTCACATTGCTGAGCAGGCCATTGTTGTGCACTAAGAGCACGACCGTAATGCCGCTGTATCAATACAGCTCTTTCTGACCTGCAAACAAGCTGAAACACGGGTCAGCAGATGGCAAAGAGCCCCTCACTAGCTTTGGTGTCATGTCCACTGTCTGCTTATTCTTACAAAAACCTGGCAATGAGACAAACGTGATCCGATTCAATCCACTGCAATCAAAGTGTGCCATATGGAAAAATGTGTTTCACGCTGTAGCTTTGGGTGAACTGAAGACAAATCTACTTGTTAAGCAGGGGCAGACCTCAGTCTGTCAGACCTGTCTGCTCAGAGGTGTCAGTGCACACAGCGTTCAATGCACCCAGCGTTGGACTCACAGATGTCTTCATCACAGAGCTGCACACTGCACACCCTCTCCAGAGTCATCCAGAGGTTTCTCTACACAGAGGATCAGAAACTCATTCACCTGCACATGCAGCACCTCACAACGCCAAGCTCCTCATCCTCCACATTCATGCCACTTTTCTCTGTCATGACAAAACTGCTGTCAAGTTTGTGATATGTATCAGGAGGCATTGATATGAATGCCAAATGTTTGGCTGAGGTTTTCTGCCACAAAATATCAGAACTTAAACTGTAACAAAGGTCCTCAATGCATAGAGCTCGCAGAACATGAATTTTGATTGAGGTATAGCTAAAGCACATGACAACACATTCAATTCATGCATGTGCCAAATGAAAAGAAACTACATAGCATTTGTTTCGTTGTCATGCTACTACTTTTAAGTATGGCACCTAGTTGCACATTATGGGCCTGGACTTGAGCTCTCCTATATTCCTAAGTCCCATGTTTCACAACATTTTTTCCCTCAACCTGCATGCAGCAGCAGTTTTATGTTGCTGCCAGTATAGGAAGATAGAGGAAGTTCAAAGTCCCCACCAGATATTGCAGGAGGTGTTCACTTAAGATAATACCAAAGGAAAGCAGCTCATAAGTTTTTTTTTTTTTTTTTTTTTTTTTTTGCTTTGTTTATGAAATTACTGACTATTTCCAAAGAGGCTGCTCACCATGCATGGCAGAATTACCTCCTGAGAGCAGAGGCCAGTCTCAAGTTTGCTAAACCAACAGAGAGACTCCTCAGGAGGTTCATGACAAAAGGTAGGACAATTTATAACTGTATGTGAATTCACTGTTGTGGGCAAGGCATTTGTGAGGACATTTGCTGTGAAATAATTTAGCCTATATCACAGAGCAACTCAAACAACATTTAAAGTCGTCATTTTGGTTTCATTTACTTTGCTTGACCCACCTAGCTTACCTGTTGTACCGCAGAACCGCAGGTGCTTGGTAAGTAGTTTAATTTTTCTAACTGGTTGAAATGACCTTGCTAGTTTTCTTCTCATTAACTTTAAGTAACTTTGCAAGTCGCAGATAAGATAACCCGTTGCCCTTGACGCCAAATGAACCAGCGTCGCTACACGTGGGATCTGACGTCTGTCAAGAAATACGAAGCGCAAAATAAGACCGCCTGGTTGCCTAATTTAGCTGTAATTAGCTGCTTTTAGATCTCACTGCCCAAATCCGGTACATAGAGAACAGAGGCAGGTGAGGTGACTGTGAGCTACATGTTTTGATTCTCCGGCTGAAAGCCTCATTGTTGTCGCCAGAGCAGAAAAAAACCCATCAAACTCCACTTCAAAGGTCTGAAAGTTGTCCATGATGCCTCTCTGAAATCCAAACCAGAAAATTCCCATCCAAGGCCTCCTTTCATGGAAAGGAGGGGGAGTATACTCAGTTGTGGGAATTTGGAAATGAGATGAAACAATGGAAGTGATTAAAAAGTGTTAGAGGGGCGCATGTTAACCGGACACCCAGAGAGAAAAATAATGCCACACGTGTCTCACCCAGGAGATGAATATCTGCTCAGATATTGTTATCAATGGAGCTCCCCAGAGTCCCTGAGTGATGATGGTGGATATGAAAATCATTACGCAGAGCATCCGTCTACATGGACAAAATGTTGCTGGGGAGCGCTAATGGAGAGTGCAGGTTGACAGGAAAAATGTACAGTGCTGTTTTTAGTTGTTTTCAGCTGCTTTCTGGGTTAAAGAGACTCTTTATGCAACAGTTTGCCTAAATACATGCAAATAAATACATGCAAAATATCAACAGCATCTTTATTTTACTCATAAGATAGTCTATGTAATTGTGTGCTATGGATATAGGCTGTACTTATTAATTATTGTGTGGATGGTTGGCTTTCCAATTCATTGTTGACAGTGTTAGTGTTTAGATTGTTAAAAATGGATTAGTAGAGCAGGTCTATCAGTAATCCCATTATGTTTATTTTGACAAGGCCCATGCTTCATATACTTCCTATCAAAGGGCTTTTTAGGCAACTCATCTAACTTAACAACCATAACTAAACCTGATACAAGTGAACTGTCTGGCACAATCAGACTGCCATCTCTCTGATGTAATTATAACTGTTCAAAGCATTCTTTGTTCATTGACCCTTTTATTTGCTGGGCCACTTTTTCCTTCAGGAGTGCATTTGATTTGGTGGCTTACTATCTGAAAAAGAAGCCATGTTTTCTCAGGATTGTTAGGAATGACATTTTGTTGCTTTTTTTTTTTTTTTTTTTTTTTTTTTTTTTTTTAACAGTCTTTGACTGTAATCCCAGCATAATGAGTGTATGCTCACATGGAGGCAAGATTGCAAAGCAGCCTTAGTCTCAGCACACTGAAGCTGAAGGTAGGAACAAATCTCTGTGCAAATGTTGCACAAGCTTTACTAGCCTCCACAGAGCCTTTTTTTTCTGTGCTCAGCCTGTAGTGCTGCAGAAGTTATAGTGTGAGTGTATTTGGTTTAATTCAGCTTGTTGCCAAAAGAAAATAATTGGGGCTGGGGTGTTAGCATGGCTCTTGACCTTGGCCTGTCTGTGTAGCACTCACATGGTCTTGTTTCCCTTTGATTGGGGGCTCTTTTTGAATGTCAAGATTTTCCCTAAAAAAATTGCTGTCACATTCATAAGTTGGCGTGCATTCAGTGTTAGGTATTATCTTTTGGTGCAACTCTCCCCTTTGTTAAATCCACGTCTTTCATGTCTTGCACACCAACACGAAAATATAGTAATCACCTCTCCCCCCTATACGTGAATGTGAACTGTAGCAATAGCTTTTGTTGATTATTTGGAAATTGCTCACAGTCATTCATTTATAGTCAATACTTGTATTTATGGCCCCCTCCTATTTTTTTAAAACTGAAGTAATTAATGTGTTTCTTCTTGTACAAAGAGGCACTACAGGTGGCATTACACACTGCTTCAATCACACCTTTCATCTTGAAGTAGTTTGATTAAAAATGGGATATGACAATAAATTGACACAAAAAACAACAGAATTGAAATGTATGTACCTGTTTTTTTTTTTTTTTTGTTATCCCTATCTATGCCCTTGGAAAGCTTTATCTTAATTGCTTTATCTGTTGAAGACAAAGTACCGGGGTGAACAACCCTTCCCTGATCATTATCAGGATGAAGGTGCAGAGTTAGGCTATGTTATGAGGCGAGGACAGGTATAGCTTGGCTGCTTTGTAGATTTGCCTTTTCTGCCATTTGGCTCTGTTTGGTTCCAGGCTGTCGTGCTGGACTTTTACTTGGACAGACTTAGTATTGGTAACCTTTCACGAAGATAAGTGCCCCATGACTGAAGGGAACAAGTCCAGAATTTCCCTGTTATCACAATGGAACTTGACTCTGATTGGAGAGCTTCATCTTTCCCAGCTACCCACACAGCTACCCACTTCTAGCTTGAGTTTTGTAAGCCTGCACACCTCACTGCTCTCACCACCAGCCACAGGTCCAATAACACAACCCCGGAAGTAGATATAATCCCAGTAAGCTGCAGGTGGCCTTACAGATTGGCTGCCCAGATCTTAACATTTCTGCCTCCTTTCACACACTCCCCCTCTCACTCTCTTTCCCTGGTGTCCCAGTGTGGTGGTAACCCTCATCTGCAGAGAGGCCTGAAGTTTGGAGGCGGCACACTGCAGCCGGGACCTGTCACATTACTCTCAGCTCCACAGTGGGACCAGGGCACCTGAATACAAGCTGAGAAGGAGGGTAACATAGTGAGAGAGGGAGAGAGAGAGAGAGAGAGAGAGAGAGGAGACCAAACACAGAGGAACAAGGACACCATTGCAGCAGCACAGCCCAACTTGGGAGACACTTTTTACCTCCTCAGTCGAGGGGGACCACAGCAGCACGTCACCAGAGATTTCCAGAACAGTAAACACTGTTCTAGTCCCTTTTGTAAGACATTGGATCTGTTTGAAAAAGAGACAGCACAATGGATGATGATGCTCTAATGGACTATGAGTACCCAGAACTGGATCCTTTACCATCCAAAATAGAAGTTGAGTAAGTACATTTTCATAGTATTCCTTTGGTGGGACTAAAATTTAACCCTTTTAGGTCATTCCACTCACTATGCTCTTTTTTTCCCTCTCCCTCTCTCTCTCTCTCTCCCTCCCTGTGAACTTCCTAGGTGATATCCACCCACTTTAGCCTAAACTTTAAAAAACTATTGCTGTCTAAAAAAAAAAAAAAAACAATCAAATAATATGCTGAATCTTTTCATGGTTTAAAGTGTAACAGTGGTAGTTCAGGCTTCTGTTATGTCTGAACAATTTTCCAGTGAGATAATGGTCTCACAGAGGTATTAGGTGACACTTGGCACACTGGTACAATCTTTTGCCAGTGCATGCTCTTGGTTCTGTTCACTCCAAGCATCAGTTTCAGTTCATTTGTCAGAGCACAGTACAGCTGCGTTATTTTAATGTTTTTTTTTTTTTTTGAGAATGCATGTTGTTTGGAAACTGAAAAGTTTTACCTATGTAAATACAGAAAAATATGAGTTAGTTGGGAGTTTGAAACAAATCTAACTAAGATGTTTGCTGAAAAGGTTTTATGTGTCAGGAAGGAAACTCAGAATTAGTTATAGAATTTCAGATGTACTAAACAGGTTGGACTTGAGTCAAATCTGGTCTGTGAACCATTTTCACAATTTATAACCATCTCTTGGATTCAGTGCTCCTGACTCCTCCCACGGTGTAACAAGACTCAGGCGGCAGTTCCAGTTAGTTCTTTCTGGATCTTTTTTTAAATAAAAGCTGCTTATCTTTATAAATAAATATCACCCCATTTCCACTATTAGAGAGTGAATACTAGAGAACATGTTGACATTTAATAAGGGATACAGGAAGACAATGTGACAAAAAAGAACTTGGAGCAAGTTTCCATTCATCACCAGCCACATGTTCAGCTAATAAACCCTCTGGCTGTCATGTAAATGAATAGGATGTGTAGTACCTTGTGGTCTGAGGGAAATGGTGTCTCACTGTGTGGAGTGGCCACTGCTGTAACTCACTTGCAAGTTTAGATGGTTAGGTTGGTAATGTATGGCTGCTGTTGTAAACAGTCAGATGCCCTGCTGCACCTCCTCCTCGGCCAGTGTGTTCACTGAGCTCTGAAAGCTCTGAGATTACGATTCTCTGGAAATGTGAATTTTGACAGCGCCTTCAGTTTACATATGGCCTGGCTTGGTGCCAGATTATATTCTGAGTGTGAAGTTACAAATGTACTCTTTGTTTGGACAGGTAAGAGACTGTTTTGAAAAATGTAATGGCATCCATCAAGCAAGCAGCCAACTTAATGACCACAGGCCATATATGCAGGGTTTTTTTGTTGTTGTTGTAATGAGGCACCACAGTGCAAGTGTCCTGCCCTGGAATAGCCAGCGCATGCCGAGCAATATCTGTGAGCCTGTCTGAATTTCTACTTTAGGCTTATAATTGCTACACTTTAAGCACAAGTTCCTACTTCTAAAATGTACAGGAATGTCAGCCCAGGCATTTGTTGTTCTCCTGTGTCACGCTGATAGCAATCCGTTTAAATGCAAATCTCTGCTATGCGATTTCAGTGGCAAGGTTTCCATCCAGTGAATGGTCTCGACACCAGTGTGTGAGAGGTTTAGAGAAGTGTAGGTATGCTTGGTGGCTCAAGTGCCTGGAGGTATAAGACTCTAACAGATTGATTGTTTTGTTGTGTGACCTTTTTTCTTTTTTTCAGAATAATCCCCCCATGTGACCCTACTGCGGATGAGAGGCTCTACCACATATGCATCGCTGCTATATCTGTGAGTCTGCTCCTCTGCAGTGACACCAGATCACCACACTGTCCTACCACTCATTCTCATTCATTAACTGAGTGGACGATATCACAGGTCACTTTCCTCCCCACTGATAAGGCTGTGCAGTGTATGGCTGCCACAGTGTAGAAGTATTTTCCTGAGCAAACTAGTAAATTAGTAGTAATTCAGCCAATATTTGATCCAGTAAGATAAAGTAAGATAAGATAAGATAGCCTTTATTGTCACTGTATAGTCACATACTGTTATTAACATTGCACTTAATATTCATGTGTTTGGATGTAACTTTTAATTCTCAGTGGTTTTACTGGGACTTACTTTTCTCTACCTTTTGATACCAGTCTAACAAGGCTCCTAACAATCAGGCCATGTTGAACCAAATCATGACAGGCCTGTTTTTGCAGCCTTTCCTTAATGTGTCTCAGGTCATGACAGGTCATTGAACTCAAACTGAGCAGTGATCCTGACTGATGAAGATTCATTCAGATCAGATCCGTGGAGAGCACTAATGAGAGACTGGGGTTTAGCCTTTTGTGCAATGGACCCCCCACTCCACCCCATCCGTTTTTTTTTTTTTTGTTTTTTTTTTCCTTTTTCTTTTATTCTTTTTTTTTTTAGTTGGAACCAGGGTGAGGCCTGCACCCTGGGGAGTTCACAGCTGCACAGAGCACACTACTCTGGGTCAGGAGCAGGCAGACATGGCTAACTGAGGTGTCTTCTCGTCTAGCTTGTTGTCATGCTGATCCTCGCTATCTTGGCCAGGCGCACAAAGCTGGGAAAAGGACAGAAGGGACTCCCAGGTTTACTCAGGTGAGGATCAACCTGTTTCATCTCAGATTTTCTTAGTGACGTGAATGTGATGGTGGAATACATGATTAAACAGGTGGTTCCTCCTTCCTGTGATCATTTGTGTTCAGTAACAGTTTCTACCAAACGTGAAGCTGCTAACATGTGGGCTCTAAATACCTGCTGCTTGATTCCACAGTCCGGTGAACTTCCTGGACCACACCCAGCACAAGGGCCTGGCAGTGGCTGTGTTTGGAGTACTCCTCTGCAAACTATGTGGCATGGTGATCGCGCCAAACCCCCTCCCCTTCTCCACAGACTCAGAGAACAAACGTGAGGAGGTCATCTTTTGGTCTCTTTTGCTTGGGTGAAGTTTGACCGGGCGAAGAAGTTTTCAGTGTTTTTCCACATTATCCTTTTTTTTTAGTTTGTGTTCTCTTGTCACTATAACTGTAGTGTAACATTTAGTGTAGATAGTGTAAGCTGTTTTATTTTAAGTCTGTGATGCTGTTCTGTTAAAGCCTTGAGTCTCCAGTGTCTCTCCTAATTTAAAAGACATTGCTCATTTTATAGGACTTTTCTCTACAAGATGAGTTCTATAAATGTGATTTACCGCCCTGCTTTTGAACAAGTGGACATACTGGTATGGCTTGATGATGGGACTAGATACGCCCTACACACTAAGCTGCAACTGATGTATCTCCATACAGAGACAGTCTGTTTGTAAAGCTACTTCTGTTATGTAATTTTGTTTCAGTGTGTCTCTGTTATTCTTAACTTTGAGGTTTGGTGGTAAGATTTACACAAAGGTGTTTTTATATAATCTTTTTTTTCCTGAAATGAAATTACATAAGAATTAAAGGAGTCAGTCCCCTGCTAATCGACACAATCCCTTCACAGTACAGAGTTCAGCCAAGTGGGAAATATAGTGACTGTTTGACATTGTGGGATCTAAAGTCAGTCACAGCTCCCACAAGGTATTTATTGAAAACAAGTTTGGGGGGAAAAAAAGCAGAATTATTTGTCATAGTAACAAGCTTGTTTGGACAGCCACGTGGTGTCATAAATCATGAACGGACAGGCACTAAGTAGCACTTGTCAAGCCATTTGATACTGGATCTCTGTTTTATTCTTTTGATGTTTTAGGACAGGTCTTCACTCTGTCCTTTGTTGTATTTACAGAGAACTGGATGATTCTTGCCCTGTTCTATTACCCCGCTCTATACTACCCTCTCCTGGCATGTGGCACCTTACATAATAAAGTTGGCTATGTGCTTGGCAGTCTGTTGTCATGGACACACTTTGGTGTTCAGGTCTGGCAGAAAATTGACTGCCCCAAAACACCTCAGGTAAGCAAAAGATCCCATTTAATACCTTGACAATTTCAAGTGTAACAGATGCTGAGTTAGAGCAATAGATACCAGGAGGAAAGTAAATGCTGATACAGTATTTGGCTCTGCTTGATGGGCCCAGTATTTTTTAAATGTGTTGCTTTTTTTGTAGTTTCTCATCTGTCCAAGATTTAGGGATTACTGCAAAGACAACTGCTGATTTGTTCTAGTCTGAAAACCCACTGACAGCCAAACAAAGCTGTGTTGTTTTGTATGTGAGGCATGCGATTTGCATAGATGAATTTCAGGCTGTTAAGTTTGATTCTTGAATACGTGCTTGGAGCTTTAGCCCTCACCCCATCCTGCTTAGCTGCCCCGTAGATTTTGTGCAGATGCTACATTGTGTGCATGTTCTGGGCGATGAATAGCTATGACTCAAAAAAATTGGTTCCAGTGTTTGTTGCTCTTAATCAAGAGGCTTTGTCACAGCTAATCAGTTTAGTGTCTGTCAGGAACACAGAGGCATTCCAAGCTTCACATTGTGTAATGGTCATCTCCTCATAATAATGCCATAGCCGCTCTGTTTATCCCATCAGTAAGTTGGCACACACCAAAAACTGCAGGGTGCATGGAGCTGCTCTGCACGGTCTTTGTTCTCTTAATTATCGCCCTAAAGGCAACATAGTGGTGTACAGTGTTTAATATTGTGCATTGATATGCATTTAACAAGCTCTCAATGAGGCGATATGCAACAGTCTAGCATGAGGTGTGACTCTACTCACTCAGCAGGGCCTCCAAAAGCTTAAAGCAGTATTTTCCTGCAAAATCTCAGTATTTTTAGTTACATTTCAGGTCCACTTAATGGTAATCTGCTGAAAAATGTTCACAAAACAAAGACGTAGAAAATAATCATGAGTCTGAAAGGCCCCAAATTTGAACTCATAATATTTGTATGGCTTTTTATGCATAAATGCTTTTAATCTTAAATTTGTAACACAAGGCAGAGTTCCCTTCTTGTGGACTTTAAATCTTAATTATATTGCCTTAATGAAGACCAGGGGCAAAGGGATTATTGTACCATTTGCTTAACATAACTGAAAGAAAGGCAAAATAATAGATAATAGTATCACACTCGAATACTTTTCATATAACGATACAAAATAAGATTCAAATTCCCAAACACTGTATCCTGAACCGGGAGCTCTCAGCTAACTCCCCTCTTGCACACACAATATATGGCCAGGTGCCCCCTCTGTGTCACCACAACGTAGTTTTAAGATGCATTCCTAGTATTCGAGCAAATTGAACAAAAACAACAATAACAAGTTGCTAGGTGATTATTTTTTGTTTCTTTGCAGATCCACAAGTACTACTCCCTTTTCTCCAGCCTGCCCCAGATAGCTTGCCTGGCATTCCTCAGTTTCCAGTATCCCCTTCTCCTATTCAAGGGCTTAAAGGGCACTGAAAAAAGCAATGCTACTGAGGTAAGCTTTTCATCCGGGACCATTTCCTCTGGTATGGCAGTCTCACGTTAGTACATATAGCGCTTCTACTAATTATGAGTCCATCTTACGTAATAAACAGGATAGAACAGCTCCATGTTGCTTTTTGTGCAAGTTCATCTCATGCAAGTTCATGTAAAGGAGAGAAAAATCACTGAGGGGCACATTTCTTCTGATTATGAGCATGTGAGAGACCATCGTAAACCGCCCACTAATCAAAGGGCTTATCGTGCTGATGCAGTCTAGGCAGAGGGAAATGTGCACTCCAGCACAGCATACCAGTGGCCTAATCATTTTAAGTAGATTTGACGTAATTGGTTTACGTTATGTTCTTGATCAGATTATGAAAAGGTTGCGTTGTTTTCTCACCGTGGAGACACAATGCTATGTTTATTTGATGCTAATCCCAGCATGGTTGTGACAAAGCCGGGGTGAGGCGATTGCCTGTGGTTTTGACTCATCCCCCACCACCCCACACCCCCCTATACCCTGCACCTGACAGCACAAAGCTGTAAAGATACAGGGTAATAATGAGGAGGCTTAGTTTGTTTTTATGAAAATTTTGATTTTAACACTTTTATTGGTGGATTGTTTACTGATATTGCTATTAGTTTACACATTACACATTACACAATGCACATTACATCGAGAGGGCCACCCTAGGTATCTGTAATCTGTCCCAGGTCTCCAGAGTTTGAAGGGTCACATGCTGTGTCAGTCTGTGATCCCCAGTAATGAAATTGATTAATTAAACTTCATATGTTTGCTAATAATATTACATTTTGAAACATGTTCAGTCTACTCACAGCTTTTGGTTGCTTTCATTTCCTTTCAGTTGTGCATCATATGATTGCTTTCCTTCTTGTTAGGATCTAAACAGCAGCTATTATAAAGACTATGTGAAGAGAATCCTGAAGAAAAAGCAGCCTGCTAAAATCAGGTGAGACTGAGAGCCCAAATGAGTCACCAAACTTGTGACTCAGGACCTGATTTACTATAAACCATTCGAGGCTACAAAAATGTTTTCATTGTTCAGAGTCAGCATTAAGACTTATCACTGGTGCAAGACAGTCCTCTGGACCAGTCAGGGCTTATGTGATGCCAAAAGTTTTTGCACACATTGAAGGCTTTAGTAAATCAGGGCTTTGGTGTACAGTGCTACCAAGTTATAACAGTTATGAAGTGCAGGTTTATGAGTTGGCATAATTCTGTGACTAAATGAAAAACATTCTGAAAAAAGCTAATGTAAAGCATATACGGAGTAGTCTGTGTTTTGAGTGTTTCATATCATGTCAGTTTGCACATATCAGTGAAATTTACGTGGTAATGTTTGTGTTTGGGCAGCTTACATAATACATCAGCAGCTGTGCAAGTACCTCAGCTTACGTAGTTGGTTGTTTGAATATTTTTGCGGTGTAGTTTTTAACCCTAAGTTACAGGAAGAGGGAATTTCTAGTACATCAGTGGGAGGATGGGCTTCCTGGCCTGGAAAGTATCCACTGTACCTACCAGATATATTGTGCAGATGGCCCCACGTGGTGGTGTAAATAGCATGCAAATAAAAAGCATCCATCTTGCTTTAACTCGTCATTCCACCGGAAAGAGGAAGCTGATTTTTATCTTGGGAAAACCTAATGGAGAGAGCATAAACTATTCATTACCATAAAAGTACTTGTGATAGGGTGCTATGACGAAACCGTCTGGAGGACCTGAGTTACTGTGTTGGCAAGTGTCCGCTCTGCTGAAGTGTCTCTGTGCAAGACGCCGAATACCTACCAGCTTTAGCATTGCTGTTCTCTAGCTGTCTGAACGTCCTGATGGAGATGAGCAAAAAGAAAGTTCTCCTTTGGCGATCAGTAAAGTAGTACATTATTTATGATTAATTTATCAAATGTTTGCACCCTGAAGATGGAGTGTCTTTGTAAAGAACTAAACTTATTACATCCTCTGACCAAAGACTTACAAATGGTTCCTCACACAGTGTAGATGATCATCAGGGAAATTCAAATGACCCATGAGTCATGCAAAGGTCACTGAAAATAATTTTCCTGAGGTCATCATGGTGAATGAGTGCAAGGAAAGAAAGTATTTCCTCACGCTATAATTTCTAATGGATTCAGATTGTATATGTGTACATAGAAACAAGTTGTTGATGGTTTAATATAATTATAATAATTGGCGAGAAACGGTACTTCTGTTGAATGGCTTGTGATGGAAATTCATGCTGAAAACTTGTAACTCTGTCTACTTTTCTCCTCAGCACATCAAGCACAGAGAAACCCAAACTCACTCAAAGAATAATTGATGCTGTGAAGGCTTACATTTATACACCAGAGGATGGTAAATATGGCATCTGTGTCACATCTGTGCCTGCTCATGTCTTAATCTGTTGTCTCCTTTTTCATTTTTGTAACAGTTCTTTTCCGATGTTTTCGTTTTTTTTAAACAGTTTTCCGTTTCCCGCTGAAATTGGCGATATCTGGTGTAGTGTCATTTATTTCCCTATACCAGGTAATCACCAAATCTGCAATCCATGTTATGTCAAACCGCAACTTAATTCATAAATATATTGCTGATTGCTTAGTCCTTAGTACACAGTGACAGTGCATTGCCTTTCAAACTTTAGAAGCCATTACCACACCATGCTGAAGCAAGAGTGTGTTCTCTGGTGTTGAACGAACTTCCTCATTTGTAGATGGCACTGCTGCTGGTGCTGCTGGTGGTGCCAACTCTCCAGTCCGCCCGCATGGGAGTCGATGAAGAGATTGCCATGGTGTTATCAGGCTTCAAGATTGAGCTGTCCCCAGACAAAGCAGAAGTGGTCAGGATAGTGGTCCATTACATATGGTGTGTAGAAGGTGAGTGGATGCCGAGGATCCTGCTGCCATTTTGCAATATTAATTACGTAAAGTGCATATAGATTTAAAACCACTGACTGAATAGACGTGTATTCATAATGCAGTTGTATGCATTTATGGTATTGGAGAACTTTGGCAAGGCGAATGAGACAAATCGGTCACAGACAGTTCACAGAAACATTTGCAGTTGACATTGTCCTCCTCGTATGCTGACTTTAGTACACTATGAACGACAAATACAAGCTGGAATAGCTGTGCCTGCAATATGGGTTGCTTATTAACGGCTTGTTTTTCATGTAGGACAGACTCTTTATGAGCAGAAAGTGATATCAGAAAGTGCTGAGTGGGATCCTGCCTCTGTAAACAACCTAGGTGTCATGTGCTGTGTGTTTGACAGTGTCCTATATCTCTGCAATGACCCTGGCCTGCTTGATCAACCTGGCAATGCTCATGAGGTCCATGGTTCTGCATCGGTAAGTTTGAAAACAGGACAGTACAAGCCTCTGTAGCACCGGTTTTACCCTCCCTGTCCCGGAGGATCTTGTCTGTACCACATACGTGCCGCACATCCTGGTTCCTTCATTATACAGTAATGGTTGAGGCTGGAGTTATTATAACATAATAGAGTACTAATCATCCAGACAGGCAGAATAGCATTCACTCTGGGTTAACTGCTTGCAGAATTGAAAATGGCCATTAAGATAAGAAATGAAATACTGTGCCATTACCATAAATTATGCCATATTAAAAGAAATGAGTTTCTGAGTCAAGTATTGAATTGCAACTCAATTGTATCCCACACTAATTTGCCTCTTTTAATTTTCTGTGTAATTTGCGCATCTTACGATGATTATTTATGCACCGCATAGGGCTCCGCTGTCTTGACGTGTGGATTGTGCTTCCACCCACAGGTCAAACCTGAAGGGGCTGTACAGAGGAGATATTTATAATGTGTACAACTGCCAGAGAAGCATCAGGCCGTCTCGCCCAGCACTGGTCTGCTGGATGGGATACACCAGTTTCACTGCAGCACACCTCTGCTTTGGTATAGTTGCATTTACTCTGAGAAGAAAAAAAGCCGCATTTTAACCCTTATTTATTTGTTTAGCATTTCAAAAGCTTTCTGTGGTCTTTATTCAGAATTACAGTCATGCCTTTGATTATTTGACTTTTAATGTATATTATTTTCAAAGCTGTTCAAATATTACCCTTTTATTTGGCTGGTAAATCTATTCTCCTCCCTTAAATGTATCCTACTGAAGCTTTAGAGCATGATATTGGCTCTGAAAATAAATATGCAGTATGGTTATATCATGTAATTTATGAATGGATGCTTTTCAAGTTCTCTTGAGGTTTCACAGAAAACTAAATAGCTGAATCATGCTTCCTTTCAGCATTATGTGCGAGGAGAGTGAGGGTGTAGTCCAAAGGCATCAGTATATAAAGAAAATGTTAGACAAGGTGTGTGTCGGCTGTAGCCCTGAAGCTCTGATCTCTCCCCTCCAGGCATGATCGTCCAAACCATGGTGTTCTTCCTCTGCCTTCTGATCACAGTCTTCCTCATTATCATGCCCGTCTTTCATGGGCAGAATCTAATACTCTTTAAACTCCTGTGGAGCATGTGGTGAGTGCTCTCACACGTTACATTCCTCCTCTGTCAGTGGACTGCGTGACTAAGACATCATTCCCTACCAATAACATCACTGCTGTTGTGTGAAAACCTTGTAACTCGTTTGAAATTGGAGGATTACATGGCCTTGTATGGGCTGGAAAATTTCTACAACCCCTTGGCCCTATGAAACCTTTTCAAAACTGGAAAAACTCAAAACTTTCATGTTGATCAGCCTGAAAGAAAGGCTTTTCTTGGTTGCTGATTTGGGAAATACAAGGTTTTTACTCAGCTACAACATGGTCATTTTGTATACTGTGTATTAATGGCTGTGGCCTCCATACTGTGTAGCCCTATCAGTTATGAAACAGTATTATCTCTTTTTGCTACAGGAGTTGTATGATTGTTGATATTCTCTTTCAGGCCCTTCTGGTTGATGCTCCTCTTGGCTGTTGTTCTTCAACATATCACTGCCAGGTTTTGCTTTATCAAAAAAACAGCAGGCACACGCGACCTAGACAATAGGTAGAGCTGCATTTCAAACACCATTTCACCGTATTTATTGTTATGTATTGTGGATTTGTTCAAGTGTTTACTGCCGTCTTTCTGCCTTTGTTCCTTTCCAGTCAATGTCCAGTATAGTACTGTATGGCTAATGCAGTGTAACCCATTTTACAGGGGCAGTCTGTTCCTGCTGACCTACCTGCTGTTTCCAGTCAATGTCCTGATTGGGGTACTGCTGGGACTGTGGCGCATGGTCATCACAGCCCTGTTCAACATCGTCCATTTGGGACGCATGGATATCAGTCTCCTTAACCGCAATGTGGAGGCATTTGACCCAGGTGAGTCAGACATTCTGTACCATGGACAGATGGTGGTCAGCAAAATCATACTGTTGCTCATCATGCTGACCCATCAGTTCAAGCCCAAGTTTGTTGCAGCACAGTGGCTCTCTCCCTTAAAGAAATAGTGCAAATACACCTGAAAAACAAAGGCTGGGTACATAACATCTGCATTCAAAGATCAAACAAAAAACAAGGCTGAGCAACAAATACAAGTTCTCAGATTTCATTGCTTTATTATATTTTATATACTTTCAAGTCCTACTGTGTCATACTTTTATATTAAATGCTAAGGAGAGTACACTGCTGAATTTCAAGGCACACTTTGTTAACATATTCATTAGTATTAACAACAGGCAATCTTTTAAATTGTAGCTTCCAGTGTTATTTCCACAGTAAAATACAGAGAAGCAATTTTCCCTGAGCAAATGCATTTGTAGTGATCCCACTTAGAGGCCTGAAATGGTTATCCTATCCACTTTACCTCGCTAGAAGCTCAGTGCAAATCGTATGATATCTGTATTCTGTGCGACGCAAGGGTCTCTAATTGCACACTGATCTCAGAAAAGGCTGCAGACATGAGACATCTGTTGTGAGGAAAAGCAGGTGGGTAGAGAAAAAAAAACTGTGATTCTATGGCCATTATGTGTGATTGCCTCGAAGCCAACCCCGGGTGCAATCCTATGTGTTTATTGCTTTTGCCCAGTCAGAGTGATACCCCTCCCTCTGTCTTACTGCAGCCTACCGCTGCTATGCTCATTATCTGAAGATTGAGGTGAGCCAGTCTCACCCTGTGATGAAGGCCTTCTGTGGGATGCTGCTCCAGTCTGCGGGCCAGGAGGGCAGCGCTGCACAGAGGGCACGGGATGCTGAGGAAGGTCTGTAAGCACATAACTTGATGCCCACATTAGACTACTATAGCTCATTTTTTTATTTACCATATGATACTCATATTTATGAAACAATTGACAGTACACAATTTAACAAGCAAGGGCAGACTTGGTAATCCACAAAGCATCCTTTGCATGTCTGTCCAATATATTTTCACATCTCAAGATATTGGCTCAGCTCTACAGTAAAAGAAACATGGCAGGTGCAGACTCTGGCAGGTCATCCTGAAACATAATGAGATCATCACACTGTCTTGCACGTACAGGAGGAATGAAAGCTTAGTGGCTCTGATTTAATATGTCAAGAACAAATTGAGTCTCTGTATGGAATAATTTACAGTCCTGGTGCTGGTCTCAATCAGATCTGTCATAAATTAATAAGCCATCCCACATGCTCACCTGTGCTCACAGTCTCTGTCATAAAGAAAATGCACTTCCACAAGTCACCATAATACATATTATTTAATGGATGCAAAATAAAGCAATGCATTCTACATATATTTTACCCCCAAAAATGAATTCAAGATAACTGAAGGCTGGTTATTGATTATTAGCAGTGACAGTGATGGTATTGACTCAGATAGGAAGTGAGTTATAATTATTATGCTGTACACGTGGTCTCTACAGGATGTACATCTTAGTGAGCAATTAGCAGGCAAATGCATCAGGATTCATCTGTTGTCATGGAATCCAGCGCTGTGGTGTCTGGGCATGGCTGGGTCCATTACAGATAAATGGTGGTGGTGATATTGCTTGTTTGCATCCAGACAACAATGCATTATCAGTAATAATCTATTGTATTACAAAGATTATCCTCAAGTAGCTGATCACACAGATGAGCTACTCTAATTGCCTGTTTCATATTCATGTAGCCCAAGGGGTTTAAGCTTTCAGTGTGTTAATGGCAAGCTCACTTTGCTCCAACCATGCTCGGAGGATTAAAATATGATTGCTTTCTATTATTACCATTTCTGTTCTATGTAGCTGGTCCTGGGTGGCCATCCTCCAAGCACAGCATTTCAAAAGACCCTTTCCCCATTCCAATTTAGATTAGGAGAGACTGTACAGGCCTGTGACGAGGACCTGTGTGTAGATGTGTCTGCTAGCGGAGGGAACATACTGCTCCCTCAGTGTTAACACGGAGTCTGAATGTTCACAGGGATCCAGCTGGTCCAGGAGAAGAAACAGCTCAGAGTGTCCAGTGCCAAGAGAGCTCGTGGGCACTGGCAGCTCCTCTACACCCTGGTCAACAACCCCTCCCTGGTGGGCACCAGGAAGCACTTTCAGCGTCAGACCACAGAGAGCTTTCTGAATGGAAGCCTCAACCGCACCGCCAAGGACGGGAGCAAAAAGGAGGCAGGAACCAAGGAGGCAGAGGAAGCTGCCAGCAACTGAAAGTGAATGTGACCCCTTTATGGATTGGCTGCAAGGTCTCTCTTGGTCTGTGGGCAAATTATACAGTACATTTGTCCATCCATAGATTTGTCCGCATTTGTTGAAATAAGTGCACTTATAGGTAGAGCTGTTCACTAAGCTTTTCCTGTGTTTGTGTGGAGAATCTGAGTCCAGTTTGTACACCCCATGTTTCACTGTTTGTTTATGTCTGAGGACCAGAGTCTCCAGTCAGGCAGGAAAGCTGGTGTGGCACTGAACTCCTGTCTAACCACACTCTCACACCATGTGCCATATTCAACACATTCCTGTGTGTGTTTTAAAACAGCACACATTTGTGTTACTTTTCAGCACCGTATACTGAATGTTAATAGCATATGTTTCGCCAATATGTTGTTAATAACGCACAGTGTTAAAATGTAATGCAAATTTGTGGTTTGCCAAACTAGACACATGGATGTGCTGAAACTGAGGCATTTTTTAAAGAGTGTATTTATATAAGGTTAGAATATGACTATTTATGAATTTACAGAATGAACTGTTTTCCTAGACTGAGTAGCCTCAATAATTTTCAACTTGTTCAGTTTTCCCTAATTAACACCCATTTTATCTAAGTCTTTGGAATAGGAACGATTAGACAAATGAAAATGTGTGTTGTCCTGGTCTGTTGTATTTTTAGGCCTTTGCATACAGAAACACTTGCAGGCCTGCGTAATCGCCGTTCATCAGCCTTTCCTTTTTCTTTTCTGGCTGTGAGCATTTTACTCCCAAACTCTCTTTAAGATACTTATGTGCTCTAGTTTCTTAATTTTGATACCCACCGTCGTTTGTTTCTGCGTTGCATGTAAAAAAAAAAAAAAAAAGTGCCTTCTTTAAAGGTGAAAATAGGAATACCCCAATTTTCTTTTCTGATTGACTGTGAAAATAAAACTGAAACGAAACTGTTCTTTTTTCGGTGTTTTGGATCAGCACCTACATAAATTGTGTTTCCTCGCCTTCATTTTGGTCTCCAGATGCTATACGGATATTGATTTTGTTAGACTGAGCGTAATAAACTGGAGGAGATCGAAAAGAAAACGAAGACAAAAAGAGGCTTTGTATTCATCAACGCTTCAAACGTCGGAACTTTGCGTCTGCCTACTCTGTCTCTCGTTATTATTATTTTATTTACATTGTTCTTAAGCTATAAAATGACTCACAAAATTGAAAAAAAAAAAAAAAAAACCTGTCCTTTATTTGATCCATTTTATCAAAACATATAGGCTAGCCTAAAAGCAAAGAAGAAGGTATTACATTCTGTCATCGACCATTTCAAATGAAAAGAAAAAGAAAAGATGGGAGAAAGGAGGCTAAATAAATATACCTGGGATGGCAATTTTTACATAATGCATAACAAATTTAGACTTTTTAATTTAGACGTTATACTACAAAGGTAGACAAATTAACTCAAATGTTTTAACAATAAAGTTGTTTCCCTTTCTTTTGATAATTTCAATTACCGACGCATAGCCTACAATTTCTCCTGAAAACACTCTTTATTCTGTGACCGGGGGTGAATGAGAAATCCAGAAAACAGTTTTAAACGTTTTATTAATTCCACTTACACAAAATTATATCAAAAAATGTTAAAAGATCACGGGCTTATTTTTCTTTTCTTTACAACAGTTCACAAAAACTCACTAGGCATAAAATTACAAGACAGAGAAGCCGCCAGACGCTCACCCGCGTCTTTCTGTCGACAGGCTGCTTCATAGAAACTTACCTTCGTAATAAAAATAAATAAATAAAATAAAATGAATAAAAAAAGGAAGATTTTCAATCCACATGGCTTAGCCTACATCACAGATCGACATCTAAAGTCCTATAGACTGCACTAATAAAAACCACACAAGGAAATACGTGTGACATGCCATGGATACGTTTAAACCATTGTAAAAAGCGAGAGTATAGCAAGCACCCGTTGTGTAGAGGTTAAAGTCACACATGTTAAAGCCCTACATTACATTTAACATTTGTTGGTATATAACCTGGGATTTCGCCTCCAAGCACAGCACACGCCTTTACAACAGCTGAAGTGAATTTCCCCTCTGATGTGGCAGGACAATAGGCAGGGCATCGCTGCTGGAGCTGTCCAGCACTATTTATTACATATGAGCTATGGCACAATCCCTGCATATTATATCACTGGCCAGTAAAACTTGTAAAAAAGCCTAAACCTGATTTTATAGCGATGAAATTTCCCTGGACGTGTGCAGTCAGATCACCGATGACTGACAAGATGTTATTTCTCCGTGTGGAAAAAAAAGTGTGAGACGTCGCTTACTAAATATCTTGCACAGGCTTAGATAGATATGGCTTCCGAATATTATTTCTGGCAGTGTGTGCTTGATCTTTGCTCTGCAATATGGTGATAAAAACTGCATCATCAATTTTGGACTTTCTGGACAAGTGTGGCGGGTGTCCATACATCCTCGCCACACAGCTACCCAAACTGCGTCCATGCCTATACGTCCTGATGACATTTTGATGCCTTCCTATCCGTTGTGAGGTCTCATAGATTGTACAAATTTGTGCTTGGATTGTAAACAGCATTTTTGAAGTGTTGCATGTTTTACTCAAAAAATCGACCACTAATGCCACATGAATCAATTCACAATCCCAGTGACTGACGGAATATTTTCTGAGGTAAAATAAACGATCCACCTTTTTACAGGGGCCATCATTTTTCACGTGTAGTAATGATAGGTGAGTTACCTGCTTAAATGTAGGCTACTTAAAAGTAAATATGGTACAATATACTCGCTGAAGTGAAACTGTGCTCAGCGACTTGGCTGCTTGTAGTTGCCGTTGATTTCCTCGGAGATGTTGACTGCCTCGGCTCCCAGCGGTAACCTGTCACTGTACTCCGAGCCCACCTCAAATTCCTCCGGGTTGGTTTTGGATGAGGATGCAGGGATGGACTCCGTCACCACGCTCCCCTCTCCGTCTCCCTCTCCGTCGCCTTCTTCTCCCTCGGCCTCTCCCTCTCCCTCTCCTAACTCACTGGTGGTGAAGTTTTTCTCTGATTCCACAAAAGACGCTCTGGGATCAAAATCTCCAGCCATTTGTTTCTCCAACTGATCCGGATTCTGAGCCTTCATAATCAGCTTGTAGGTCTTTCCTTGGTACTTGTACAACAAATGGCAGCAAGTGGCCCCCAGCAAAGGAACGGTGGCCAGAGCCAGTAGGAAAGTGCTGACAACCACGATGATCAGTAGTGAGGGGATTTTCTTCCTAGTTGTGAAGACGACTTGAACTTGGCAGTCCTGCCCCCCATAGGTGAGGCAGAGTGTGTAATTAGTGCCAGGCTGTAAACCATGGAAGTGATAGGCATTAACCCCCTCCTCTATCTTGGACCACTTAACTATAGAGTGTCCATTGCCTGTGTTTACACAGAGGTATAACATGTCCAGAGGGGTTTTATTGGTGGAGGACTGGTATAAGCTAAAGGGCTCTTTGTTGACTGTTTCCAGGTTTTCAGTGTGACTGAGGTGAAGGTTGGACTTGCTACTGGGAGGCTGAAGAGGATTCAGCTGCACTTTGGCCTGCGTTTCTGACACTTCCAACGCAATGACACCAAAATCAAAAGTATACTGCTTGAGGTCGTCCAGGCTCAGGTTGAAGGCGTGGTTGGAGACGTATTCATTCCCATCACTGATACCACACTTGCCTGCAAAAGAAGGGTTCTCTGAAACATGACCAGTCTTCTCTGTGTTGTCATGTTTGACTGATGAACCAGTGGCAATGTTCTTGCTCTTTTCTTCAAACTTGGGCCAGTTGGTCACACTGTTTTTGGAGAGCTTAGGACCTGCAGGGTTGTTAATAGCTGGACGAATCTTTTCCACTGTAGAATCAAGCATGGAGTTGGTGGCATGTTTTTGGGTACCGGCCAGTGTCACTTTAACACTAATCTCTGCCTTACCTAAATCATTGGCAGCAGAGCAGCTATAATTTCCATCTTCCTTTTTACTCATGCGAGGAATAATGAGGGTGCCGTTTTGAAAGATGAGGATTCGATTGTTGCTTGTTTTATCATTGATAGGCACATCATTTCTCTCAGCAGTGGAAGGCAATGTGAAATGAAGCATTTGATTTCCCGCATTCACATGCCAGCTGACATCTGGTTTGGGGCTCCCTTTGGCCTCACAGTTTAAGATAACCATATAGCCCTCATAGATCTCTGTATTTTCAATGTTGGGCTGGTAGGTTATACTGACAGTGGGGGCCTTGCAGTCGAGTTTGGGCATCTTTGTAACCAACACACCTCTCAGGTGTTCAGGGGCCTCACATAAAATGGAGCTCTCCTCTGGGACAGAAATCTTGGTGGATGTGATCCAATCCCTCAGCCATTCCAGGCTGCAGGAGCAGCTGAATGGATTGTTAAAGATCTGAAGGTGGGACATGGAGGAGAGGGCATCAAAAGTGCCCTGCACGATGGTAGTGAACTTATTGTTGTTGATGCGTAGCGACCTCAGTTCCTTGAGATTGGAAAAGGCATCCTTGGGAAGGTTAATCATCTCATTATTATTCATTTTCAGAAGCTGGAGGGCTGTGAGGTTGTGCAGATCCTCCCACGGAAAATAAACAATTTTGTTGTAGCTGATGTCCAGGTTGCGAAGCTGGGTCAGTGGGGCGAAGGTGTCCGTCTCTATGGTGACTATCTCATTGTGGGCCAGCCAGAGAGAGGTCACCTGAGTGACATTAACGAAGCTTTTACTCTTCAACAATTTGATCTTATTGGCAGAAAGACCCAGGGTGGTGACATTGGAGGGGAGACCCACAGGTACCAGGAGCAGGTCTTTGTAAGCGCAGTCAGCAAACTGATGAGTGTATTTGTCCAGGCAGCTGCATTGCTCTGGGCAACACTGCACCATGCCAATCACAGTAGTCCACAAGGCAAGGAGCTGCAGGAACCTTGTTGCCATTTTCAGCACCTGCAAGTATTGAATTACCAGATATTAGCTGGATAGGTTTATCAAGGCTTTATATAACTGCTGTAGTGTAATGTGACACCTTAATGCACTTCACATTTCTCATATTTCTGGCAGTTTGAATGTTTACCTCTATGTGTGTGGGCAGTGTCTCAATAGCACATGAACTGCTACACAATGCATCGCCGCATCACATATTTCAATAAAAACATAAAAACACGGGGTCATCTCTACTGCTGCTGCTGCTGATATTGTTGATTGGAATTAAAACATTATCATTTTCACTGAATTCCATGAAGTTTTATCTCTTTTTCACCTTCCGTTTTGTACACAGAATAGCACAAAGACATCAGCTTTTAGGATTTCTAATTGGACATCTATGTTCTTTATATTACTTGTGCACATATAATTCAGGCTAAATATGAAATTTGAGATCAGGTGGTCTTTCCTGCTCTGGGAGCGTTTCGAGAACCCGATGCGGACATAATGACGCTGTCCATGGTGCTGCATTCATTGAGTTTCTGTGGCGATGGAAAACATTTTACTCCAGTGAGTGTTTCGTGATATTCCCATAAACAATTCTCAGTACAGTGAAGCATAGTGCACTCAGGACAATATGTCATTTTCACGTAGATTTGTCAAAGTTGCAAATGACTCAGGATGTTTTTTCCCCACTAAATCTGATCTGGCTTCTTGCGGTCTTTTTCCTTTCAAAAGCAACTGCTTGATTAACTATTGAATCGCCTTACCTGTCAAATGTTAACTTCCAATTCCGGTGGCTTATGAAACACTTTTGGAGTTGCAAATCTTCTAAAGCAAGTTTAATGGTCGAAGAAACTACTGTCCTCGTATGTTGTGGGTCCTTTTACAACACTTTTGCAGAGCACGGCAGCACTGATGATGGGGCGGTGGAGGGAACATTTTTCTCCCGGTGAGATGCTGTGCAGTCCGTCGGCGCTTTTCCTCTTCAGCGAGAGAGACCCGCTGCGCGTTCCCGCAGCCGCGGAGCGAGAGGAAGGATTGTGAACGCGCAGCCTCTCCCATCTAGCCTCTCCGTATTAAAGATACAGAAGCTCCGGGTCCCCCACCCCCCAAGACAATTCATAATTTAGAATATTATGTTTAATTTATTACCCCGTCGACCCAAGCCTATAATCTTTGACCTCATTCGGGTTAGTAGTCTATTGTCTTTAATGCTGAAGGGAAGAGAGTTTCCAAACACAGGGACAAAGATTTAAGTTTAGTTTTGTGTCCAATCTAAGTTTGGCAACATAAGCACGGTGAGCAGTGATGTGCATTGTTTGGTCTTGAACCGTAATCGAATAAATATTTATAATGGAGCTAAAGGCATTCGTGTCTGATTGCAGAAAATCATGATTTTGTGAGACAGGTGCTTTACTCTAAAAACACCGCGAGGCGCCTGAATGAACATGTCGGCTTTTAAAAAAATGTCACAGCTACAAGTGACACAGACAGCCGAGAGGAAGAGGCAGGAGTTGGACCATAATGGACAGCGGAGGGGGAAGGTGTCATTATGAGCAGGAAATACTCACACATTTCATTTAACTGTTCTTTTACAATTAATGTGGTGGTTGCGAATTAATTTATGGAGTTATGTAACGCATCGTTTGTCGATTAGGATATGCATATATTTTAAAACCAATAGTATTAGTCATTCTGGTCACTTATTTATTTTATGTTAGGCTCTGTGGATTAGAATTCATATCCTAATGTTATTATTACTAGATTGGTGGACGGTGGTGGTGGCTGTTGAAGACTGATCTCCTGTTCAAATACTGCCATCCTCTGGAAGGACTGCTCTCTCTCTCTCTCTCTCTCTCTCTCTCTCTCTCTCTCTCTCTCTCTCTCTCTCTCTCTCTCTCTCTCTCTCTCTCTCTCTCTCTCTCTGTCTACCTCTCCCTCTCTTCCACCTCAGTTCAAATGATGCCTTATTCTTAAGACATCCAAAACAAAATCAGCAACGACAAATTAAAATGACAAAGAAACCTGATCACTCAACAGCAGCTACAAAAAATAAATGGATACTGGAAAATGGCAGAATTATATGTCTTGCTCCAAGGGCCCGAAGTGTTTTTTTTTTTTTTTTTTTTTTTTTTTTACTGAATCCTCTTGCACTGGGTGTAGTTTGGGTAAATAATTAAGATCTGGGTTTCCAAATTAACTACATATTGTTTTGGGTAAGTTAAAAAAATAATAATAATAATTAAAAGGAACTTTAAAGTAAATACACTTGACTGACATTTAGGCAACATAAGAGTGACCCCTGCTGTCAAGAGACAGTAATTACATTAAGAATCAGTAACGTTAGAACACAAACTTGTATAAGCAAATATTGAAAAAAAAGTTTGTTGGATAATGTTATTTTGCTGTCTTGCTTTTTGCTATGAAGTCAATAAGGTGCCAAAGTACCATGTAGACTGAGATAATGTTTAGTGTTCCACATTCTAAATATTTGATTGAATTTGAACTGATTAAAAAAAAAAAAAAACTCTTTCATTGTAACCTTTATTTGGGCTTCCTTCCAAAGATTTTTTCACAGCAACACAACAACAGGAAGGCAATGCTCAAGCTGGAACCGTAAACTCCAATTCAAACTCCAATCCAAGTCCTTTTGATTTGGCTTCCTGTTCATGTCAGAGTCAATCTCAAAATCCCCCTAATTGTTTTCCAGTCTCTCCATGGTCTCATTCCTTCCAATAGTTCTGATCTCCTCACCCGCTATAACACCACCAGGTCACTTATGTCTGTTATTGTTCCCATTCAAAAAAGGCAGGAGACAGGGCTCCTCGTCTCTGGAACAGCCTGCCAGAAGCCATTAGAAGGGATGAGTCTACTGAACTTTTTAAAACGCATGTTAAGACCCATTTTTATTCATTGGCTTTTAACATTTCCTAACCTGTTTTCATCTTCAAACTAATTCCACTAATATTTTACCCCTGTAAAATTCTGTTTTCATCTTGATCGGTTTGTACTGCCTCTATATAAGCCTACTATGATGATATGTGCAATCAGTTCCTTACCCACCTCATTAATTTTGTCTGTGTATTTTATTGTTTGTGAAGCACTTTGGTGCAAAACTAGTTTTTGTTTTCACAGTGCTACATAAATGAAATAAAACTGAAACCTGGAAACTGAAACTGGAAACTTGCTCTTGGTATGAAAGAGGCTGAGTCACTATGACACAAGTGCTCCTGACAAGCTAGGCCTGAAAAAATATTAACATTGCTGGGCATAACAGACAGGATGTTATTGGTTAAACAAGACTTCCCTGAGAGGAAACACATTTTCTACTTTTAACCTTACAAACATTTCACTCGGTTAATAGACAGGACTTGCATGTAAATTAACCCCAACATAACTAAACAGGGCGGCTGGGCAGAAATGACTCAGTGAACACATGCACCACCTAACAGAGAGTCATCATCCATTTTTTATGACCATCTTAACAGTAGGTTACGATTATCCATAACAGCAGACCACAGAATCAGGCCAACTAGACACATAACCAAAATAAAAAAAATGAAACCCGGATTGCTGTGTCAACTCCGGTTTAAGGCTGAGACACCTTGATCTTCATTAAAGTGACCTGGATTTACGGCGCGCCACATGTATTTGAGACATGACACACCCTGCTGGGAAACCAGCTAAACATAAATTTGCTCTGACGTCACTGTAATGTAGCCATGATGCAACACAAGCAAGGTCTGTGTACTATCTGCAGGCTAAAAGATAATCCAGGACAAAAATGAGGACATGCTTCACCTTTTAGATGAAGCACAGAGGAGAAACACACATCTGAAGTGGGGTTGGGTAAATCCCAACCCGTAACTGAACAAATTGCATTGGCATGGCATGACTATAACAAGGTGGTGCTCCCAAAGTTTTCCTGTTAATGATGCTCTCACCTCACAAACGCAGAACATGACTCACCATATCGCTTTGTGACAGGTCACTGAGTTTAGTAGTGCTCAATATCTAAAAGAGAGCTCAAATTCTGCTGTGCTCTCCACATTTCAGGGTTTTCACGTCATTGGTGCAGATACTCAATTTACTCCCAAGTTGAAAGTGAATCATTCCAAGTAGGGGTCACACCATTTGGGGGGCTATAAGCCACTGCTGGCCTGCTATGTCGATTGTTCAACTGAAACCTGCTGCAACATAGTCTGTCAAAAACTGTATGATATTCCCAGTGTTGTGCATTTATTGCTCAATACAATACATACAACTTACATCAAGTAAGCTCACAGGTGTAATGAAGAGCAGAGTTGTTCAGATAGTCACAGTGTTTTTGGTGCAATAAATTGGAGTAAATTGGAGCCCTGCAGTGTGCAAGCCATTTGTATCATGGGTTACTGCCATCACAAAACTCATATTCACTCCTTTTTCAACCCCCTACTGTCCCTTTCCTACAGCTACTCCCTACTTGCCCTTTCCAAGATTGATTGCTAAAACTGAATGTGAAGGCAATGCGTCTCCTTTGCATTATGAGTACAAAATGAATACAGAAATATAAAAATAAGTGTAGAGAAATATATGCAGAGATGAATGTTAAAAATAAATAAGTTAATATATATATATGTATATATATATATATATATATATATATATATATATATATATATATATATATATAAACTAAAATCAATAAAACAACTGAACAGGAAAGAGAATAAATAGAAATAATACAAAGGTAAATAAATACAAAAATATCAATTGTGCATTTTAGCCATTAATTAATTCTGTTATGTTTGGTTCAACAGGAGGACCCAAACACAGGAGATGTAGGCATGATGGCTTGAGGTACAGATTTTTAATGGTGACTAAAGGTAAGCAGGCAGGCTGACTGACTGACTGACTGACTGACTGACTGACTGACACACACACACACACACACACACACACACACACACATACACACACACACACACACACACACACACACACACACACACACACACACACACACTGGATACACTAATCAAGATCATGGTGATCAGCGATAACCGGTATCACGACGCTGGTTATCAACTTGCCCATTCGATCCAGGTTTGCCTCATCGGGAGCCGTGAACGCGCACGTAGCCTATAAGGGGCGGGTTAAGAGGCAGCAGACCAATCACAAGGAAAAAAGCACAGCGTATGTCACGGTGGAGGAGCAGCGTATTATAGCCTACTGGAAAAGTATGAGGAGGAAAAACAAAATTTACACACTAAATCGAACACCGCGGCTGCCGCGAAGAGATTGCGGAATGCATGGCAATGTAGCTATTGCCGACTGCATAAATGCGCAAGTTACACACCGATGGCTCAAGCAGGGACCAAACGTCCATATACATTGGGGGAGACAAGTCCCCCCCATGTTCAGGCATTCCAAAAATGTCTCCTCCAATATTGCTGGAATATATTAGCAATTCAATAGCAAATTCAATATCTGTCCCCCCCAATGTTGAAATGGTGGTTTTGGCCCTGGGCTCAAGTCCACATCTGACGCTGAAACCCATGAAATCACTGCACTGCACAGATGTGCTGCGTGTATGACAGCTATAGTTTAATTCCTCCAGGTGTAACCCCTCAGGGACGTGGGAGCGAGTAAAAACACAAAAACACAACACAAGAACATCATTGCATTTGGTAAGTTTGCCTTTTTTTTAAATTTATGATAGCCTGTTATACAAAAAAATATACAGCTGCGTTAGAACAGTAACAAAAGGCAACTTATAGTTGCCTTTTGTTACTGAGGCCGACTCGCCCTCTTGAATGAAGGTTACAAATTATCCTTTTTCACATTTGCATCAGCGAGCTGTCAATCAGGCCCATTCTCTCACCCAGGAACCCCCCCCCCCCCCCCCACACACACACACACACAAATATTTAGAGCTAATTAATTGTGCCATTTTAAATGTCCCTAAAATGTCGTGAAACGCCTCTAAAATACTTTCAATTATCAAATTTCCTTTAATGATCTCTTGTTTCTGTGTTCCTCTCTTACAGTGTCAGCTCTGTATAGCAGGCAGCTGTTAGCTAGGCTCAAGTGCTGCTTCACATCAGTATCACAGCCTCTCTCTCATACCGAGCGTTGTCGGCAAAATGTTACGGATATGACCGGTCAAGGAAAATCCTTTCACGCCGTAATGCTCTCCTTATTTGGACTCGTTGCTCAAGGGGGTCCTCAGTGATTGGGCAGGCCACGTTTTGGAAAACAGCTGATTGGCCAGGGGGCGGTGCTGTAGTATTCAATCCTATCCTGAATGTTAGCCTGCCCTGGAGCAGGCTAGCTTTCAGGATAGGATTAGGATCGGTTTCCTATCCCGAATAGAGGTGAACCAGCTTTGTGATACAGAAAATCCAGAGTTGAGCCTGAAGTTATCTCGCTAACGCCTTAATCCCGCTTCGTGATACAGGCGTGCAGGAAAAAGCAAGCAGGGCAGGGCAACACTAGAAACAAAAGGAGAGAAGTCCAATCATAATAACCAGAGTCCAGACTCAGGGTTGTGGCAAAGTCCTACATTTATTTTTTTATCATGAGAATTATTTTTGGTGCATTTAATGCCATATTCATGAGTCATTTATGTATTTATTTTTGGTTTTGACAGCTTTGGTCCTCCATACATTTGGGGCTGGCATCAAAACAACCAGATTCATATTCCTAACTATGCCACTGAATATTATGGCATATTGCATTAACAAAAACCAAGAAACTGATTACCATATAAAATGCAGTCTGATACTATGACTAACTTAACACTACTACTAATAAAAAAATATATAGTCAACACAGTATAGTTTGACTGGAGCTCTAACCATGTATGGTCAGTAGATGGGGGTACAGCCACATGGCAGAACTGCATTAAAACCTTGAAGTTAATAATAAAGTCACTGTGAATGCTACAAATGTTGAGAATAGGATCATTGTTAGTGAAGTTATTTGATTGGTAACATAAACTGATCTGACATGTACAGAAACGAGGAGAGTTGCACTGAAATCTTCCAAGGAATTTGCCAAAGTCAGTGATATTAAGAGGCTAGGGAAATCTTAACTTTGCCAAATTTGACATCACAAAAATGAACCTCCAAAATGTCATGATTTTTGTCAGTAAATACTGGCAAACAATTAAACTCACAAATCTTTAGGTGGGTGTACACGAAAGATTTGTGATGAGACTGTTTCATTTCCAATAAACCCTCCAAGATCTCTGTATTTTCAATGTTGGGCTGATAGGTTATAGTGACAGCGTGGGCCTTACAGTACAGCCCTCGCCGTCGCCTTCACTTCTCTCGGCCTCTCCCTCTCCCTCTCCTCACTCACTGGTGGTGAAGTTTTTCTCTGATTCCACAAAAGACGCTCTGGGATCAAAATCTCCAGCCATTTGTTTCTCCAACTGATCCGGATTCTGAGCCTTCATAATGAGCTTGTAGGTCTTTCCTTGGTACAACAAATGGCAGCAAGTGGCCCCCAGCAAAGGAACGGTGGCCAGAGCCAGTAGGAAAGTGCTGACAACCACGATGATCAGTAGTGAGGGGATTTTCTTCCTAGTTGTGAAGACGACTTGAACTTGGCAGTCCTGCCCCCCATAGGTGAGGCAGAGTGTGTAATTAGTGCCAGGCTGTAAACAATGGAAGTGATAGGCATTGACCCCCTCCTCTATCTTGGACCACTTAACTATAGAGTGTCCATTGCCTGTGTTTACACAGAGGTATAACATGTCCAGAGGGGTTTTATTGGTGGAGGACTGGTATAAACTGAAGGGCTCTTTGTTGACTGTTTCCCGGTTTTCAGGTTGACTGAGGTGAAGGTTGGACTTGCTACTAGAAGGCTGAAGAGGATTCAGCTGCACTTTGGCCTGCGTCTCTCACACTTCCAACGCAATGACACCAAAATCAAAAGTATACTGCTTGAGGTCGTCCAGGCTCAGGTTGAAGGCGTGGTTGGAGACATATTCATTCCCATCACTGATACCACACTTGCCTGCAAAAGAAGGGTTCTCTGAAACATGACCAGCCCTCTCTGTGTTGTCATGTTTGACTGATGAACCAGTGGCAATGTTCTTGCTCTTTTCTTCAAACTTGGGCCAGTTGGTCACACTGTTTTTGGAGAGCTTAGGACCTGCAGGGTTGTTAATAGCTGGACGAATCTTTTCCACTGTAAAATCAAGCATGGAGTGGGTGGCATGTTTTGAGGTGCCAGCCAGTGTCACTTTAACACTAATCTCTGCCTTACCTAAATCATTGGCAGCAGAGCAGCTGTAATTTCCATCTTCCTTTTTACTCATGCGAGGAATAATGAGGGTGCCGTTTTGAAAGATGAGGATTCGATTGTTGCTTGTTTTATCATTGATAGGCACATCACTTCTCTCAGCAGTGGAAGGCAGTGTGAAATGAAGCATCTGATTTCCTGCATTCACATGCCACCTGACATCTGGTTTGGGGCTCCCTTTGGCCTCACAGTTTAAGATAACCATATAGCCCTCATAGATCTCTGTATTTTCAATGTTGGGCTGGTAGGTTATACTGACAGTGGGGGCCTTGCAGTCGAGTTTGGGCATCTTTGTAACCAACACACCTCTCAGGTGTTCAGGGGCCTCACATAAAATGGAGCTCTCCTCTGGGACAGAAATCTTGGTGGATGTGATCCAATCCCTCAGCCATTCCAGGCTGCAGGAGCAGCTGAATGGATTGTTAAAGATCTGAAGGTGGGACATGGAGGAGAGGGCATCAAAAGTGCCCTGCACGATGGTAGTGAACTTATTGTTGTTGATGCGTAGCGACCTCAGTTCCTTGAGATTGGAAAAGGCATCCTTGGGAAGGTTAATCATCTCATTATTATTCATTTTCAGAAGCTGGAGGGCTGTGAGGTTGTGCAGATCCCCCCATGGAAAATAAACAATTTTGTTGTAGCTGATGTCCAGGTTGCGAATCTGGGTCAGTGGAGCGAAAGTGTCCGTCTCTATGGTGACTATCTCATTGTGGGCCAGCCAGAGAGAGGTCACCTGAGTGACATTAACGAAGCTTTTACTCTTCAACAATTTGATCTTATTGGCAGAAAGACTAAGGGTGTTGACATTGGAGGGCAGACCCACAGGTACCAGGAGCAGGTCTTTGTAAGCGCAGTCAGCAAACTGATGAGTGTATTTGTCCAGGCAGCTGCATTGCTCTGGGCAACACTGCACCATGCCAATCACAGCAGTCCACAAGGCAAGGAGCTGCAGGAACCTTGTTGCCATTTTCAGCACCTGCAAGTATTGAATTACCAGATATTAGCTGACATTTTACTCAAGTGTATTGTGATATTCCCATAAACAATTCTCAGTGTTGCATTGTACACTCATGACAGGATGTCATTTTCTTGTAGGTTTATCGAAGTTGCAAATGATTTACAGAATGTCTTTTTCCCACTAAATCTGATCTGGATGGTCCTTGAGGTCTTTTCTCCCTTAGCAACTGCATATTTAACCAACATGATCACATGGAACATGGAACCTGACAGGGTTTGAGTGGATAATTGCAAACTCTAGTGTTCAGACATTTAGATTTTCTTACATAACAAGTTTTAAGAACAACTTTCAAATTTTGCTGTGTAGGCTATATTGAGCACAAAATGAAAAAGAAAGCAAACAATCGGAACCTTAAGATCCTAATTTACTCAGTCAGTTTTACTCATCAGATTGTTTGTCTTTACCTGGTGCCACATTTGCTGTGTTCAAGCCATTGTAATATTGTGAAACTATTTACCCACAACAGACTTCTTATGCAATATATCAGGTCAGGAGTTTGAGGGCTTTCAGACAGATGATCGTGGCAACATCATCATCAACAACATCATAACGTTTATTAACACTTCGCACACTCAGCTCGCATCTCCCGTGGGCGGGGCGAAGAGGTGAGGAGAGGACATGAGCATGTACAGCTGAGAAATGAGAAAGGCCTTGAGCATCCTTGCTCATAGCTCCTCAGGGGTCGTGACCCTACATTTGGTCGCTGCGCGTTCGCAGAACTGCAAAGCAAGACGAGGGTTTGTGAACGCGCAGCCGCTCCCATCCAGCCCCTCGGTAATAAAAATACGGAAGCTCCGGTTCCTCCGCCCCCAAGAAAAAACATAAATTAGAGTATTATGTTTACTTTATTGCCCCGTTTCTCGGGTCGATTGGCTATTGTCTTTAATGCTGAAGGGAAAAGAGTTCTCAGACTCAGGGACAAAGATTTGAAGTTTCGCTATCTCTCTTCCGCCTCAGTTCAGATGACGCTTTACTTGCATGGCATCCAAAATACTCAAAACTAAGCGAGCAAAGACAAATTAAAATGACAGCGGAGAAACCTGATCACTCAACAGCAACAACAAACAATAAATGGATAATGAATGGATTGTGCGTGGATGGCGTGTGGGTTTGCTTATCAACTCCAAGAGACTGACCTGTAGTATTTTTTCTTGCGGCACAGGGCCTCAAGTGGCGTTTTACTGAATCCCCTTGCGATGTGTTTTGGTCCGTGGCGTATGTAGAAATAGTTTTTTTTTTTTTTTTTTTTTTTTTTTGGGTGGACCTAAATCCATGTGGGTGGGAAACTTTTTCCCCAGCCAATATCGGCTTACAGCACACATTAGACTGAAATATTTGTGATGTCTTCATTTGGCTTACAAACAGGCCAAATGTGGACCAGACAAATAATCTGGAAAAACACACCCAAGAGCGCGTTTTATTATTATAGCCTATAAAAGCACGAAAATCACGAGAACAGAAAGCCATTTTACTTTTGTGTGAACAAAATCAAATGTATGGCTATGTAAATGTTAGGTAAGCGGGTGTAGCAGAGAGAACAAATAGGGCTAAAGCATTTACACTCCACAGAGGATTGATTACTCGGCACGAAGGCCTTGGATGTCTCCATATAATAACTTAAATACTAAATCAAGGCCTGTCTGTGGTGTTTTCAGTGCCAACAGCATAAAGCGCAAACGCCAGGGTTAAGAGTTGAATAACAAATGATCTCATCAGAACCCAGAAGCTCAGAGCTCCTTTTCAAACGTCAGGAGGGCCAAATTGTTCAGACGTCCAGTGCGCATGGATGTGCGTTTTGTGTTTTGATTCGAGCTGAAGTAAAAAAAAAAAAAAAAAAAAAGTCTCTCAGCACAAGAATCCCAAACAATTAACATTACTTAATATAAATTATTAATCTGTGGATTCTCAATATAACTTCATATTGTTTTGGGAAGGTAAATTTGCCTTTGAAAACACGATTAACAGGTGATGCATTGAGGAAGGTTATACGGGTAAATAAATAAATAAATATATAATAATATTTAGGCTGCACAATAGTGACCCCTGCTGTCAAGAGACAGGAATTACAAAGAGAGTTTAACTAGAGCACAAGCTTGCATAATTAAATATTTAAAAAAAAAAAAAAAAAAAAAAAAGATAGTGTTGGATAATGTCACATTCCTGTTTGTGTTCTGCCTGCTGTGCAGTCAAAAAGGTACCAAAGTACCACTGAGATAATTTTGTTTATTATTCTAAATTCTAAATATTTGATTGAATTTGATGATATATTTGATTGAATTATTCTTTAATCCAGTGGAAAATATGATTCCAGCCAAGAACTGCTTAAAAAAAAAAAAAAAAGTTTTTCATTGTAACCTTTATTTTGGCTTCCCTTCAAAGATCTTTCTCAGCAACACAACAGGAAGACGGTGGCAAAGCTGGAACTGTAAACTCCAATCCAAACCCACTGGGGTTCCAAGTGGACTGGGCTCATATCAGGGTCCTGAGGAGAAGTAAGAGGCTCATGGTCGCCATATCAAGGCAGCTGACACCGCAAGCAGACTAAGTGGCACCATCAAGGCTTGACTCTCAGTGAACAGTGAAGATAGTGAAAGAGTCACTGTGACACAAGTGTTTCTGATAAACTGAACCTAAAAAAACACTACAATTTCTCAGCATAATGTAGAGGGTATTATTGGTTAAACAAAACTTCCCTGAAAGGAAATGCATTTTATCTTTTTAATCTTACAAACAATTCACTCAGTGAACAGACGAGACTTGCATGTAAATTAACCCCAACATGACTAAACAGGGCGGCTGGGCAGAAGTGACTCACCAAACACACGCACCACCTCACAAAGAGTCATCATCCATTTTTTATGACCATGTTAACAGTAGGCTACAAGTATCCGTAACAGCAGACCACAGAATCAGGCCAATTAGACACATAACCAGACTAAGAGATGAACCCCGGATTGCTGTGTCAACTCCGGCTTAAGGCTGAGACACCTTGATCTTCATTAAAGTGACCCGGATTTATGGGCGGGCCACCTGTATTTGTGACATGACACAATGCACAGTCTGTGTACTTATCTGCAGGCTAAAAGATAATAAAGGGTGACAGTGAAAACACGTTTCACCTTTTAGATGAAGCAGAGTGGAGAAACACACACCTTAACTGGTAAGGTGCTGGCTTATGGAATAGATGTGAGAAGGAGCATATGGAAGCCCCCACACTCTTAACTCGGAAGCAGCAGTGTTTAGTTTTCAAACTCATTGTGTTGTTCTGAAGAAGGTAGCTTGTGTCGAAAGGCTGATCTTTAAAAAATAAATACTGTTGCATCAGAGTTGTGTACTGCTTCCCTCTCCTCCTTCCCACTTTTTAGATGAATGATTGTAATGTTATATTTTGCTGGATTTTTATGGTCCTTAGGGGTACTTACATGAGTACTATGGGTGAAACTAATTTCTGGGTTGGGTAAATCCCAACCCAAAACTGAACAAATTGCATTGGCACGGTATGACCATGACAGGGTGGTGCCCCCCATTTTTTTCCTGTTAGTGATGCTCTCACCTCACAAACACAGAACATGATTCACCATATCATTTTATGATGGGTCATTAAGTTTAGCAGTGCTCAGTATCTGGAAAAGAGCTCAAATTCTGCTGTGCTCTCCACATTTCAGTGTTTTCATATCATTGGTAGATAGACTCAGTTTACTCCCAAGTTGAAAGTGAATCATTTCAAGCATCTCAATCATCTCAGGCAGCTTCAGTATCACAACTTCTTCATCTGCAGGAAACTTGTCATAAATACAGGATTCACACCTTGTTGATAATGGAGCAGCCTTATCACTAAACAGACTGATTCTTGTAATCTTGTAACTTAGTTGTGTAAGGAAAGATCATGACAACAATGTTATATCAGTTGTATGGTCAAAAATACTGTTTAATTCAATGATGTTCATATACATTCATTAGAAAGCTTCATTCTCTGGCCATATATATATATATATATATATATATATATATACACACTATATTACCAAAAGTATTCGCTCACATGCCTTTACTCATACTATGAACTGAAGTGCCATCCCATTCCTAACCCATAGAGTTCAATATGATGTCGGTCCACCTTTTGCAGCTATTACAGCTTCAACTCTTCTGGGAAGACTGTCCACAAGGTTGAGGAGAGTGTTTATAGGAATTTTTGACCATTCTTCCAAAAGCGCATTGGTGAGGTCACACACTGATGTTGGTCGAGAAGGCCTGGCTCTCAGTCTCCGCTCTAATTCATCCCAAAGGTGTTCTATCGGGTTCAGGTCAGGACTCTGTGCAGGCCAGTCAAGTTCATCCACACCAGACTCTGTCATCCATGTCTTTATGGACCTTGCTTTGTGCACTGGTGCACAGTCATGTTGGAAGAGGAAGGGGCCCGTTCCAAACTGTTCCCACAAGGTTGGGAGCATGGAATTGTCCAAAATGTTTTGGTATCCTGAAGCATTCAAAGTTCCTTTCACTGGAACTAAGGGGCCAAGCCCAGCTCCTGAAAAACAACCCCACACCATAATTCCTCCTCCACCAAATTTCACAGTCGGCACAATGCAGTCTGAAATGTACCGTTCTCCTGGCAACCTCCAAACCCAGACTCGTCCATCAGATTGCCAGATGGAAAAGCGTGATTCATCACTCCAGAGAACGCATCTCCACTGCTCTAGAGGCCAGTGGCAGCGTGCTTTACACCATTGCATCCGATGCTTTGCATTGCACTTGGTGATGTGTGGCTTGGCTGCAGCTGCTCGGCCATGGAAACCCATTCCATGAAGCTCTCTGCGTACTGTACTTGGGCTAATCTGAAGGTCACATGAAGTTTGTAGCTCTGTAGCAATTGACTGTGCAGAAAGTCGGCGACCTCTTTGCACTATGCGCTTCAGCATCCGCTGACCCCTCTCCGTCACTTTACGTGGCCTACCACTTCGTGGCTGAGTTGCTGTTGTTCCCAAACGCTTCCATTTTGTTATAATAGAGCTGACAGTTGACTGTGGAATATTTAGGAGCGAGGAAATTTCACGACTGGATTTGTTGCACAGGTGGCATCCTATGACAGTTCCACGCTGGAATTCACTGAGCTCCTGAGAGCGGCCCATTCTTTCACAAATGTCTTGTTTCACAGTCTGCATGCCTGAGTGCTTGATTTTATACACCTGTGGCCAGGCCAAGTGATTAGGACACCTGATTCTGATCATTTGAATGGGTGAGCGAATACTTTTGGTAATATAGTGTATATGTACACACACACACACACACACACACACACACATATATATACATATACAGTATATATATACATATATGTATACGTATGTACATATATGTGTGTGTGTGTGTGTGTGTGTGTGTGTGTGTGTGTATATATATAGTATTTAATTTGGTCAAACAAAAAATACAGACATAAAAACAGGAGAGAAATCAAATTCTACATATCATTGGTTAATTTACAGTGTAGAAAATAAATAAAGTAAGAAAACAAATGGTGAGTATCGTAACTTCATGGTTAGGGTTAGTTGATTAAATAAACTAAGATCGTACCAAAATACAAATGAACAATAAATATATTTCATTTAGCAGTTTCCAACAATTCACAAGATTAATTAGTAATTACATTCAAGGCTTGCAGAGCTTGCAAGTGTGTGCTTTTTTCAACATTTAACAGCTATCAAATCTATTTCAATCCAAAAATTCATGACTTAAGTATTCTTTGGTCTATGCCAATCATTCACATTGAACTACTTCATACTGGTCGTAAGTTAACTTTGGCTTGAATTTCCTGTCCCTCCATTGTTACCTGATGAAGGTCTAAGAGGTCTACTGAAATGGCATTACCAATAAAGTTTATTGCATCTAAGAGGACAGCGTGTGGTAACGCCTCTCTCTTTCAACCATTAGATTTCTCCTGCACACCTGTCCACAAAACTACATTGGTGTGCACGGGCAATCTGAGATTTCAAAATCTATTGGGAAGATGCTGATAAAATTCGGTTAGTGCATTCATGATACCCTGAGCACGCGCTCATGACTTTTGCTCTACCGCCAGCCTCAGGGCTGACATTTGATTTGCTTCAACATCTTTAAATGTACTGGACCGATTGCCATTAAACTTGGCGAGTGGACTTATTCTTCCCAGAGACTTAACCAAGGTGACTTTTTTGAGCCTGTGTTCCACTCCACCACTGCCTGTAATTAAACACTAACATGAAATTTTGTTGCTATATTCACACACCACTCACACCACAAAGAGAAATCCCTAACCCACTCTCGGTTTTACTCGTGCTATCGTTGGCTAAAGTTTTTTTTTTTTTTTTTCTATCCTCAAACAAAGGAACATACCCCCTTCTCCCACCTACACCACCCCAATGGGGCCAAAGCCTAGCTTGTTTACTGCACTGATTGGCACGAGGCCAGCTGAAACAGGACACGGAAATTATGTAAGGGTCCACACCTTCCTTGTTATTTGCTCAGCCATTCCCTAAATGCCCTGATACCATCAAATATGTCATAAGTGGACTGGGCTGGGATCCTCTATGGACCAAATCTCACAGTTTCCAATTTGGCTATGAGATGACACCAACATACACATGCCAAATAACTACATCACGCTCACTATGTGTCGCTGGTTTTCTCTTCAGAGGCTTTTTCACTCATGATCACACCAGTTTGATCTGGTTTAAGTGTTATAGTCAGATACAGACCGGTTCATGTTGATTAAAGCTGTTTTTGAGATGATAAATAATAAATACATTTTATTGCCTTGTCTGAAAAGAAGCCAAATATGACACTTAGTATTAGTTCAGATGGGGCAAGTAGAGTCATACACACAACATCAGCTGATCCAAACAAACACCAACTACCTTTGGCAATTCAAACAAGGCGTCCATTTAAGCTGTCAGCTCTTCACTCATCCCTGTGGTTCCTACCTATCCAACATTGTTTTCTCACTCATCCACACCGGCTTCCTCCTGTCTGCTTCCTCATCAATCTAAACCACGTGTGATGTGGTATGTTTCTGCAGTGCGTCTCTTCAAATGAACCCAGCAGACGTTTTAATATGACATTTTTATCTATTAACACTATGACATTAATTAATATAACGTTAATATGAAATTTTAATGTGTCTGCTGGACTCCTTTTTTTTATACCCTTGGGGGTTTGATTGTGTTCTCTAGTACACGTATTGTTTACACATTGGGTGCACCCCAGAGCAAAACATATCCTGCTAACACAACTGTGCTACTGTTTCATAAGGAACCTTCCCAGCTGAACTCCTGGCTTCTCTGATCTCACAAAGGACTTCTGCATGTGCCGCATGTGTCCTAGGATAACACTTGCAAGGACTAGAGGTCTTGAACTTTCAGTTTCCTCAAACTTTCAATATGTATTCTACGAACTGACAAACAACCGAGAGACTAAAAAGAGAGCCGACTGGAAATTGCCATTTTTTAATTTAAATAAATGGCCATTTATGCAGAGTCTATTTGAAAAGCCCAAACATAACAGCTACAGCAGCTACACTCATGACCGATACCATCTGTGGCACAGGCGCTGCTGCGTTGTTGCCAGGAATGATGGTCCTGGGTTTGCTGATCCAGGGGTTGCTGATCCAGGGGTTGATGTTCCTGGGCCTGCTGGTCGTCGGGTTGATCTTTGTGCTGACAGTTGGTAGTTTGTCGATAATTTGTTTTGCAAGCCGATATTCTTTCACCACTTTGGTGTAGTCTTTTTCCTTGGATATACACTTGTACTCCCCATAGCTCACCTCTTCCATGGCAGGGATCAGGTGCAGGCAGTTGGACTGCATTTGCAGACACGGGTTGCTGTGGCCTTGGTGATCCCATATGTAGACAGCATGGTAAGAGTCTATAGGACATGACAAATAGAAAGGGACTTCCAGAGGGACAGTGTGAACTGCCACGTCCACTGGTGAGGGAGAACTGATCCCTCGCTTGGTCCTGCTCATATTCTCAGATTCTAAAGGAAAAGAAGAAAGTAAAGATGGTCACAATAGTATGTGAATGCTAGTGTGTCATCTAAATATCATGACACTCTGAGGGTCATCATAATTTACCTTTTACTGCTGTCTGGCACACACTTGTTTGTCCCTCCATAATATTTTGAATACCATCCCTGTGAACAGGAAACAGTTGTAAAATTTGTTGTCCCCACAAACATATTTTCATTTTTCATTTTTATCACTGGAATGATAAGTAGATGAAGATTTTTGATGCTACAAACAGCCGAAATGATTTGTTTTCATTTGGGCTCAAAACCTTTGCTCAAGATTTTAAAAATCAATCTCTCTCAGGAAAGAAGGTCATAGTAGGTCAAGTAGGTCAAGTAGATCAAAAGGAAAGGGAAAAGAGCCAACCACACAAAGCACAGAGCATGCAGCTGACAGCTGACTTACGGGACAGTCGGGGTGCATCCAGACTTGGTCCAGGCACAATATGGGTCACGGGCCAGAACACACTCTTCACAGGAGTTGTTGTAATCTTGACACCTCTGGAGGTCAACGCTTGAGATTTTCTCTGAGAAACCCACGATTAACTTTCTCTGACCACAAAAGTAAGCAGCAAAATAAATATTACATTGAGCAATCATGATTGGAGTACTTACAAAGATGTTACATTAAATTATCAGGATCTAAAACTAGCTTTTCCTGCACTATTGATGGTGCTGCAATGTACTGTAAAATATATAACTTTACAAATGGTAGTTTGAAAGAGCTGTACCTTTTTGGAGTTAAGTTTCATTGATTGTATGGCTGAGTAGTTGGAGAGCTGTGTTTCAGAGATTATGAAAGGTTTAGAGCCAGCCTCCAAGACTTTGTGGATCTTCCCAGAGTCTGTGAGAGCACAGAGAGCAAAAGACTCAAGGTAGCAGGGTAGCCAAAATAGTTTTCTGTGATAGAACTAATTTCTTCTTAGAACAATGGGCTAAAAATATTTATCCCTTGGGGAGATTGTACACAATACATGTTTTCAAGCCAAATTAACAGGGAGATGTGCAAAAAACAAAAACAAAAATGAAAGCTGTCAGACAAAAATAGCACAAGAGCACGGTGGCAGGTTTGTAATTGTGCCAGACGTAAACATACCAGTAGCTAGGAGCAGGATGTTGTACATGTGCTGGTCAGCAGCTTGGACTCTGTCCACAGCGATCTTGGTGTAGTTGTTGTTGCTTACGTAGAACGGAGCAAGGTGATGTACTGAGCGGACCCAGTCGCTCATTTCTGGGTGGTCCTTCACTATGTTGACGGTGGCCAATGGCAGGCTCTTGCTGTTTTTGTTACACTGGAAGATAGACGGACACAGAATGGATTCCATTTCAAACATATGTATACAACCTGCAAGCCATAAAAGTAGTGCACCAATGTAAATATTACAATTTTTACTTGAAAGTGGGAATGTAAACTGCACATTCCACTCAGGCTAAGCAGTCCTAAACTTTTCAGCACCAGTGTACAAAACTGAAGGATCCTTAAGCTGTATAACCCAACGTACAACACAACCACTATCTTTGTGTACCCCTTAAAAACCTCAACTATGGTTTGACCATGAATAGAGCACAACAGAATGCCACAATTTGTCATCCTAGAGATGAAAACATTGAGACACATTATGGGCAAATATTTTATGCAGTTGCTGTGATACAAAATGCAGGAACTCACTATTTCCACATTTCCACCCATACTGACAATTTGTTTCCATTTGTTATTTTTACACACCCTTACAACTCTGTCATACATGCTAGAGGATGCCCATAAAACATTTGGCTTAAGTAAGAGGTTGTGGGGAAAAAAAAAAAAAACAGTCCCTATGAGGAAGTTCTTTATCAGAGCCTGTGAAAAAAACTACACAATAAAAAAAAGGGAGTAAATAATGAAAGAAATTCCTTACAGTTCCTGGTCTAGGGTTGGGAATGTCTTTATCGTAGCCTTTGAAAGTCGAGTTGTGAAATATATTGTCAATCTCTTCAATGGAATAGATGCAAACTGCTGTAGAGTTCCTGGAAGAGAAGTGAGATACTGAAGTCAGCCGAAAATAAACACTAGCACATCATTTTTTTCCATGTTGTAACATCTACAGTTTTAAATCTGTTGTCTATGTATTGCTACATTTTGGAGTGCAGGCAAGCTGCTAGTAAGCAAGAAATAGTGGACCCAAGGACATGATACAAAAACCTGAATGCTCAAAAGTTGTACTACTTCTTTGAAAGATGTTCAGATTTAGTATTTTGATTTTTTGATGATATTTGTTATTTACTGAGATAGTATGGATAGTGGTCGGATGCAATCCTAGGCCAAAGGTACTTGTGTTTCCAGAGGAAAGGGTTTTTAGCTACTGAGCACATAATTTATCTGAAATATTATCTAAGTGTTGATATTTTTAAAGTAAATGCTGGACTTGTAGTTGTCAATCACATTTATGTGACATGCAAAGTGTGTTGTGCGTGTGTTGCTCATGTTGCTGCTTGGTTACTGATAATACAGGAAGGGAAAGTGTCTAACCAGCTGCTTGTGAAAAGTGCATAGACTCTGGTTTCATGCCAGTCCTCAGCGTGCAGCACAAAGACATCCTGAAGACGGTTAAAATAGAGCGATTCTTTCGGAAACCCACAGACAAGGCGGGCTTTGAGGAACGATGTCCACATGTTCTGGAAGAACCTCTTTGACCCACCCTCATCCACCTGCAAAACCATATTGACAAATTAAACTATAGGAGACAGCTCTAAAAAGGTCAGTGGTGCAAACAGGCAGTCAACAGCAGTAAAGAATCAACGTTACATGAAACATGGAACAAACCATCTAGCCACTTTTCAAGGCAGACACAAATGCCCATGAATGTTATCAGATGACAACAAATGACTACTACAGCAAGACTGTTGGTTGTAACTGAATATAAATTTGCTCCGTTTGCTTTTCAAAAGACCAAGGGAAGGCAGCTTTGTTAGCACAGGTGGTAGGAATGGGACCAGGCTGCAAAAAATGCCTGAGCTAACCTATTGACTTTGGCCGAGTTGAACACCATACATCAGCTGAGGTTATCAGCCAGTCTGCTACATTTCCCATTTCTTCTTATTTTTCATCACAGCGCAAGTTAATAAATAATTTATTTCCCTCACAGTAGTCACGTTATCTTGACCCACGATGATAAGCTGAAACCTCAATATGAGCATTTAAAAATGCATACCCCAATATGCTCTCCTCCGTAAGGCACATAAAACCGCAGATGAGTGGTGGCTGACCTTAATGATTGTTTCAGGAAGTCATATCTAGTCATATCTGAGCTCTTGACTTTCCTTGGCTTGTAAATTCAGGAAAGTTACAAAAGGAGAAAGAGGACACCCAGTAGACCAGTAACTCTGCTGACGACAGAAAGAAAGCTGCTCTTCCGCCTGATTTACTTTTTGCCAAACAGAAACTGAAGACAGCACAAATGACCGGACTGTACCACTGTTTGAAAAAGTCACGTAAAGCTGCACTTTCTCTGTTTTCATAAATGTGCATCACACTCACTATAAATCAGATATTAGCTGTTCAAAATGTGTTGATTGGTAGCTTTTTTTTAATTATTATTTGTATGGTTTTGTGTATTATTATTTTTTGTTATTATTTTACCATATTTAATTAAGTCTGTTTTTGTTACATTTGAAATTGCCTGTTAAATACAATTAAATGCATGGCTTTTTCAACACAAATGATATAAGGTTTGACATTTCATATTAATTTATTAGTTTGTTAGTTTAGAGTGTTATTCTTTTCTCTGATTTACCTACTGCAGTCTGTAAGGGAAGAGCTGCCCCACAATGTTACTTTAACAAGATTTGGATTGCTGTTAGTTAGTCTAGATTTAAGCTGATCCCAAGGAGATAAATCTTTGTTTAGTAGGGCAAGAACTTCCTGCTCGTGCAAAACAACAAGGTCACTGACGGCGCTGTGACTGCACTCCACTTTCAGTGTACCTTGCAAACTCTGGCTACCCTGGAAATCCACGGGTCTGCTTCTGGGCTGCTGTCCGAGTTCTTTTCACGAAAAAAGATGTAGATCTTCTCGTTATCGGGGTCTATCTCCCTTCTCACCCAGGAGGCAGAGATGAACGTGGGTTCTGTGAGAAAAGATGTTTACTGAGCTGAGTTCCAAACTGCTCCATTATTTACAGTGCAGTGTGGTGCCTGTAAATGATACGTGACGCAATAACCTTGGCACGAGAAACAAAAACCAAATGGGGTAGTTAATCTGAACTTGGACAAAGATGCAGCAGTCTGGGAGAAGGGTGAGATGGGTGAGAAGGGTGAGAAACCTCCTAGGTGCAGATTCACTAATACTGACCAAGTGCCAGCAAAGTCCATTCTGTACTAAGAAATGTCAACTCCACGGAGCTTTACTCACCTGAAACCCACTTGTCATACATCCAGACATTGGTTTTACTGCCACCTTTCCTTCTGAATTGTAACAAACTTCCATCACTGTCCAAAGGGGCTGCAGCATATAAGTCTCCCTCTGAGAACAGCAGAGAAAATCACATGACAAGAGGCAGAGATGCTCAATTATTTACTGTGCGTTGGTTTTGGTACATGACTTGATAGGATTACATAAGTCTCTTAGCGCAACACTGACTCGGTTATGCAAGCAGCTATATTTTACATACCTACTGTGAGAGACAGTGAGTTCTGTGTATAAATGTGCGGAGATATGCCAGTTCCTTCATAACTCTCCACTATCTCTTGTGACTGGTTATTTGCCTGTGAATACTAAAGGATGAACAGTGAATGAAACATTTATTACGCAAGATCAAAGAGAAAACATGAAAACATTGTCAGGTTTGATGGGGGAAACAATTATGGATGGCACAGACAATGACACATCAAGACATATGTGTCTAGACACATCTAGACAAATATGTAGACTCAAAACAGGAAGCTGCCACATCCAAGAGGCTTAAATCATCAGTGGAGCAGTTTAATTAAAGCTCAATCAGACCACAGTTACTAAACCAAACAACCACATGTAATAATGCTCATTTAGGCCTGGTTTGCCAGTAAAGAGAATAAGCCACCATGTGTGGAATAAAGCTGCTGTCACACAGATGTCACATTAACACATATTTAATAATGTGTGACAAAAAAAAAAAAAAAAAAAAAACATTGGGCAAACTCACCAGCCTCCAACACTGTGGCCTGTATCCATTCGTTCCACACACAAATAAACTCTCTTGGAACTTCTGAATGACAGTGATGACATTTTCACACGGGCCCTAAAACACATCGTCTGTTACAGCCAAGTCATTTAAAAGCCATTTAAAATTCTCTTTATTTGGCTTGCTTGTGCACCGCCCATATCCAATCAAACACAGCTTCACTCTTCCATTACTGACCTCTTGACATTCCTGCTTGCCTGTCGCTTTCAGTGGGAATTCCTGCAGGGAGCATCATTTGAACAAATAAGTCAAACACATGTCCACGTTTTCACTTAAATGAGGAAAATCTTGTGGATAGTGGTCAATAAACAATTGGGAATAAAAAAATAATATATATATTTTCAAGAGTTTGTATCATTAACTGTTGCTGACTTTATCTCTGTTTTTTTGGCCATAACATGCAATGTTTGGAATAGCTGAATCGCAATGGAAAAGCAGGTTTACTTTAAGTTTGTCCGGAAAACAAGTTTTTCCATACTTTTTTGGAAAACAATACAGCTCCAGACTCCTTAGTCATTATTGTTAAAAGGAAAAGATTTGATATGGTGATGATGGCTGACCACTCTGCATTTTGTGTAATGTGAAATTCTTGTTAAAGGACATCTCGGCAGCACTGTTTGCCCTATTGCCACTGCAGTGGTCAGAAAATGGATGGATGGATGATTATATGGAGGGATGATTGGATGTATAAAAAGACAGTATATTGTGTGCCTATATGGTCTGTTTGTGTCATTTTCCACCAAGTGTTCATCAGCAGTTCCCGACATGGTAGTAATCAGCTGGTATTGAAAGGCCACGGCTGTCAGCAGGCATCTAAATGGCACCGCTACTTAAGCTTTATCCCAGACAACCCATTGTATTTAACATAATAGCGTGACTGCCATCTGTTACAGTACACTTATTGTAAGACCAACTCCATTAGAAAACACAAGAACCGCACAAATATGAAGCTGCGGGTGAATTGATTATCCAATAGACATCTAAAGCTAAAAGGTATACTAAAAGAAATATCAGGCGCATGACGAAGCAATGCTGCTGATAACGTGCAGGGAATAAAATAAAGAGAATGGAGACAGGTGTTAAACATCTCATACAGGTGCACAAACAGACCCACCTCTACAATACGACTGTCCTCCACATCAATTTTTAGCACAAAATCAGTCCCTCCGACATATAATTCATCTGAGTCCTCACTATGAAAGAAGACAGTGTGGTTCTGATGCACTGGATACTTAAGCTGGCCGTTTATCCTGTCTGGAAAAGGAAAAGTCACGTTATCAGTAAAAACAATAGTTATCAAGGCTGGCGCACAATGAATAGCACAGTTGTGAAAGGCTCAGTGTCTCCAAGTTGTGGGAAAAAAGATGTTAGTGAAGGACAAAGTGAATAATGTCAATATCTGTAGTGTGTGTGAAAGCAAATATTTTTGATTAACTCAATTTCCCTTTCATTTCCCTGTATACAAAATGCCAGATTGTGATTATCCGTTGATCTTTTTAGACGGGACTTACTCTGATCTGTAGGGGTAAACACAGGTGATACTAATGGCATTAATTAAGGTTGTGTTCCACTTAAGTCTAACAGATCCAGACATGGTTCTGGTCACGGCTGTGTTGCCATGTCAAGGTCATGATGTTGTGCCCGCTGGCTCCCTGGAAAAAGCCTCTGGTTCACTTAACACTAAATGGGAAGGCACTTATAATTAATGTCATTAGCTTCACCTGTGTTTAAGGTATTTCAGGCCAAAAAGGCTGATCTATCTATTCTATCTTTTGAAATCTTGGAGGGGGGGATTTGAACAGAGGATTATCATTCTGTAATAGACTTACTGATCTTTTCTAGATTACCTTTGCTCAAGTTTGCTCACATCTTGGATAGTTATTTGACTGGCTGATGGTGTTTTAATTTGCCTAGAAGCCACTGGAGGGTCGTGACTAGCTAAGGTATCAATAACATAACGAAATGATGGCCAAGACAAGATCCTTACCTCCACTCCGGATGAGTCTGGGTATGTCTTTTAATCCTAGGCTTGGTATATCCCTCAATTCAAAAACGAGCACCAGCTGAGGATCCCAAGCGAGCCAGAGGTAAATTAGCACCAAATGCCTCATTTTGCGTTTTCGTTAGCGACCATGGTGTGCAATTTTTGCAAGTGTTGTCATAACAACGGCAGGGATGTCCTGTGAGTCTGGAGCCTGTCTGTCACACTGCTGAGGTGATGTGCAATCAAAAGTTTAGAAGCCCAACGTTCCCGCCCCTTTCTCTTTAATCCAATCACAGACACACAACGACACACGGCCACTTCCGGATTTACAGCTTTCAGTCAGACGCAGCCATGGTAACACATTTATTTATCATTTTACATAGCTTTTTTTGGAGTAAAGTTGCTCTGTTGTGCATTTTAGCTGCGTAACGTGTATATTTAACGTATTAATTCGACGTACATTCATTCACTACTTGGTGTACATTCATTCCTGCCTCTTTCTAGCGGGCTAAGCTAGCTTTAAAAGCCGTCGTACAGTGCCTCAAGTTGTTGTTATGGTGTCTTTACAATATAACAGCACTATAGTTGTGTCTTGTTTGTTGTAGCGGTTCCGCTTCTGTGGGGATTTGGACTGTCCAGACTGGGTGCTTGCCGAAATAAGCACACTGGCGAAAATTGTGAGTACAAACAATAACCCAGATGATAGACGCCGGTTATAACGAGGTGGCGTCTTTGGTTTGATTGCAAAAACAAAAGCTAACGTTTTGCTCCTTCCTCATGAACAGTCAAGTGTCAAGATGAAACTCCTTTGTGGTCAAGTGCTGAAGGATTTGCTAGGAGAAGGCATCGACGTAAGTCTCCAAATAGTTGCAGTCATTCTTAATACACACACACACACACACACACACATACACATTTATGCTGATAAATCCTGCCTTGTGTCTCTTTCAGTATGATAAAGTTGCAAAGCTTACCGCAGATGCTAAGTTTGGTAAGTCTCCTTTGTCATGCCATTACAGTTGTTTTGGTTGCTTTGCTGTACATGCAAGCCTTGCACCATCAATCTAACACTGACATTTCAGAGATGCTTCTTTTTGTGCCACGGCTTGCAGTCATGTTGTCGATCCGTGTTGCAGAGAGCGGAGACATCAAAGCCAGTGTTGCAGTGTTGAGCTTCATTTTCTCCAGTGCAGCAAAGCATGATGTTGACAGCGAATCCCTATCCAGTGAGCTGCAGCAGCTTGGACTTCCTAAAGGTAGGTTTATTGGGTTTCTCTTCATTTGCCATGAAGGAGGCTTTTTGATGAGTGTAACGCTCAGACCTTCCCATGCCCGGAGAGAGGTCAAAATCATCAGACAAAGCAGTACAAAAGCAGAAAGCTAGATTGTATTTCATCAAACAGGGCAGATCTGCATTACTTAGGTACTGTTTGCTGTTCTGCCCAGGTGTGACAGACACACATGATAGCATGGAGCACATTGTGAGCACAGGGAATAGCCACAACAGACTCACCACTAGGGGTGTAAATCACAAGTTTCATCACCTTATGAAATTATATCGATCCTTTGGACAATAATGCAATACGATTTTGATTCGGTTCAATTCAGGGGCCTACGATCAATATGGGGCAATATCATACCCCATGTAACACAATAAGTTACATTGCCATGTTTCTTTAGATGCTTGGCCATGTTTGTCATGTTTCTGGAGTATTTTATTTTGTACTGACATTGTTTGCATATGGCATATGGTTTATCAGTTGACCTGTCTTTTTAATAACATTTCCATACTGCTGATTTATTCTTGAGAGAGGAGCAAATGTCCTTGTCATGTTTGTCTTGGCTGCCGGCCATGGCTTCCATTGCTGCCATGGTGTGCTTGGACAGAAGTGATAACACAGGCATGCCATGGGAATCTCAAAATAAAGGTGTATCTCTTAAGATGACGATGTGGAGCGATATTGTCACTCAGTGTCTGCTATAATGGATCTTTGATTATGTCAATCCAGATTGATGCATGGTTCCACCCCCCATTTATTTATCTATTTACATGTGTAGTTGAATTGTAAAAGGTATAAATGACCGAAATAAATTAAAGGTAACATATGGTTATTAATTTACATCCACCTATTCCTTTAGAGCACACAACAGGACTGTGTAAATCTTACGAGGACAAGCACTCTGCACTGCAAGACAAACTAAGAGAGACAAGCCTGAGATGTAAGTATTCCTGTTGAACTTACTGTTTAATTTGGGGAAGACAAAAATAACTGATTGTGTGTGGTGTGTTTTGAGGGACTGCTGACTGCACGGAAACATGAGTGGTCAGTTGTGCTGTGTAATACATTTCAGTGGGAAGGCTGGAGGCCGTGTCCTGGCGGGTAGACTACACATTGAGCTCGAGTGAGCTGAGGAAGGTCAAAGAGCCGACAGTGCAGCTGAAACTGCAGGCACAAGGAGCCGAGTCAGGCTGCACGGAGACCACTGTAGTGTCCATCTCAGCTGACAAGTTCAGAGTCTTGCTCACAGGTCAGTTCTGTGTCAGTAACTCTGGTTTTGACTTTTTTTTTTTTTCAACATTTCTGATCATTCTTTTCTCTGTGCATTTTTACAGAGCTGAAACAAGCCCAGGCTATGATGAATGCCCTTCAGTGAAACATGGATCTCAGCTGCCCAGAATACATTGCGTCTTTGATGATGCTGCATCTGATTGAGTTGACAGACTGCCAGAAGTGCCATACTGACATCCTGAATAGCATTGCTTTTTGTCAGAACCCATGTCTTTTTAAGGACTGAATCAGTTTTCTTGTGAACTGGCTGCCAAATTTATGTTCACCAGTTGCTGCAAATAATGTCTGAACTGGATGATTTGTCACACAATATAACTGTGCTGAAGCTGAAATGTTGAATGGACCATATTTGTATATAATAATATAATATTGTATATAATTTCACTCACTTATGTCATAGATTTTCATCTTACAAACATCACGTTAATAAAAATTGAAAAAAACAAAAAACAAAGATCCTTTCATCGCTGTCTTCCATTTCCACATCGCCTACAAATCCCATCATGCACTGGGTTATATTGTTTGCCTAGTCTCTGGCGTCTTGTCTTATTTCCCGCAGTCCAGTCACTGAAAGAGGTCAACTTGTTGAGTTCACTGCTTTGGCATGGATGATGGCAGAACATGGGCACTCAGCGCAAAAACCTAGTTAGTTATAAATACAGTCGAAAGCCATTGTCTCGCGATATTCTCCAATGAATGAGCGCCTGCACGGACACGCTGATGTTACACAAGTTGTTTGGTAACACTCATGTGTTAAACCCCCGTATTCCGTTTCCTATTTGCAACAACCTTGAACAGGTCTCAGTAAATCGGTGAATTTTTAACCTATTCAATACAAATTAACACCAAACCTGCTAATTCAGCAAGTGTCTGAGCCGCTAGGTGAGTAACCTGAACTGATTACTTTGGCCTCGGTTAAACGGAGCTGCTACGATAAAATTAGTACTGTGCATTCCGCTGTTGACTGTATTCTGTGTGGTCTGAGTGAATGCACGTTCAAACGTAAGAAAAAAAACGAATACTTCAGATCAATACTGTGTTTTCTGACAAGCTGGCATTGTATGTTTATTGCAATGCCACATTCATTGTATCACATCAGATTTAAACGTGCACCATGCAGAACTGCAGAGGCTTTACTTAAGAGAGTGAGTTACTGGTTGAATGAGTTGGACCAGTAAGGAGAACCATGCAGTTTCAACCATCAAATTAACATGCTCATTTGACTTTTTTTGTCAGATAAGTCTAATTTGTCCTCCCTTAAATGAATCCACTTTTGCACATTGAACTTTTAAAGTGATAGTTTGAATAATATAGGCCTAATCTTTGCCCAGCCCTTACAGCCAAGCTTGTTCTTTGCACTTGCAGCACGGGTGCGCCTGTTAAACTAACAAAATGCCCGAGGGACCGGAGCTCCACCTGGCCAGTCGTTTTGTCAACAGGATGTGCGATGGAGTTGTGTTCACAGGGCCGGTTATAAAGTCAGAGGTCAGCAAGAGTCCTGATGTGGCCTTCACCTGTGATGCCTACCGCATCATGGCCACCTCCAGAGGGAAGGAAGTGAAGCTCACACTCACACCCATGAAAAGTGATGATAACAAGCAGCGAGTCAAGGGAGGGCAAGCCGACCAGCCCATGGACATTGTCTTCCGCTTTGGGATGTCAGGGTTTTTCCGCTTCACCACAGAGGATGAGCTGCCGAAGCACTCCCATCTGCGTTTCTTTTCCAACGAGAAGCCCTGCAGAGTGCTGAGCTTTGTGGATGCACGAAGGTTTGGCAGTTGGCAGCCCAATGGGACCTGGCAGCCTGACAGAGGGCCCTGCATCATGTTTGAGTACAAGAGCTTCAGGTTAGGGATGGCACAGTGCTTATGTTAATTCTGTCACTTACTTTACTCGTGTGATTGATAAACCGACGATTTCATTGTTTTGCAGGGAGAATGTGATGTCAAACCTGTCCGACCGTGCTTTTGACCGGCCCATCTGTGAAGCTCTGCTGAATCAGAAATACTTCAATGGTATTGGGAACTACTTGAGGGCTGAAATTCTATTCAGGTGATTTTAGTAAACACACACATCCCTTAGAAATATTCTAGTACGGTCTTAGGAATAGTGCACATTACTACATTTTGCTTTAGATGTGCCAGAGTTGGACCACCTGGGGTCCATCTGCAGTGACCTGTAATCTGTGGTTACCTAGAATTGAAAGCACAAACACGCACATTTTACACACATGAAGGGCTAAACATATCAGCAATATGGTAATATTATACATAAAAATGAAAAATATAGAGACCACTGGCCACAGAACAACATTAAGTCAGATACACATGAAGGCATGCAGGACAGTATCGATACATATTGATTATTTGGCAGATATTAAAACTGCATTGTCTAAGGATCTAGGCAGGTAGAACAAGAACTAACACCTTAACAGATTGGTGACAATGGACAAAACAATGTGATGTGTCTTAGTAAGCGTTGGGCCACCAAAAGGTGCCATAACAGCTTCACGGCACCTGAGTATAGATTCAGCAAGTCTGTGGATGTCTACTGGAGGGATGAACACCACTCTGCCAAAAGATATTCCTGCATTTGGTGGATGTGGATAGGAGCTTTTGTCTTCTTGGAAGAGACCGCTCCCATCAGGATAGAGATGTTGTATCATAGGATGAAGGTGATCACTCATCGGTATTGATTTGCAGTGAGCTTTTCTTCTAAGGGGACAAGTGGAGCCACACCATAACCCATGAAACTGTAGGGGTCCATTCAGGCTTGTAGTGTTCTCTTGGTGGATGCCAAACACACATTCGCCCACTTGTCCAGACTATGGTGAAGGATGACTCATCTGACCACATCACTTTTCATCATGGCTGTACACCAGTGTGTATGGTTTTGCACCACTGAACTCTCAAATGTGCATTTGTCTGTGTAATGTTGGGTTTATGCGCTGCAGCCCTAGTATAATAGCCCTCTTTATGTACAGTGTCTTTTGGAAGAATGGTGACATTATATGTTGGTTTTTCATTTAATTGACCACTCGTCTGCAAGTCTATAAACAGTGACATGCAAGATTGAAACAGGAAGAGCAATCCTACCTTGGTATTGGCATATTAAATTAGAGTTATATTAAATGAGTTCATATTTGCATTGACTAGGAAAATAATTGTACGCAAGTTCTCTCATATCTACTCGCACGTCAGGCCCTGGCTGAAAAGTGGACAGACTACAAGCTGTGTATTGTTTTGATTATGAACCTACAACAATAACACTTCTTACAATTTACAAGAACTGCTTCCTTCAGATATGAAATGAATGGCTTTCTTTCAGTTGGTCTTGGTTTCTTGCATCCTGTGGGAGGCACAATGATTCAGGCACATTTTAAGAACAAAAGATCCCTTTCTTATGAAAGAATGGACTTAAATTAGTCTTTCGTTTCAGGCTGAACATCCCACCCTTTGTGCAGGCAAGGACAGTACTGGAAGGCCTTGAAACAGAAGACCTACGGGAGAGTGAGAAGCCTGTGAAAGGGGAGATCAGAGACGCAAAGGTGAATGAACAAAGGCCACAGTTCTCATGTCTCCAAACATTCACTTTCCATTTTCTAACCACCGCTGTTTCTTGTTTGTCAAAGACCTTAAACACAACCGTGAAGAAGAAAGTGAAAGTAGAGACAGCTGACCTGCTTAGGTTGTGTCACACGGTCCCGCTGGAGGTGGTGAACCTAGGTAGGCTTTGATGTCTTATCTATTCATAAATCCCACAACTCAAACATGGTTGTTACGGCTGTTTGAGTGAAAAGCTTCTCCCGAATGTAAAGCTGATATAGTTCAGTTTCCTCTGAAATACATATTTGTTCTTGACACATTGTATTTTGTGATCCCTTTACCCTTTAGGCGGAAAGGGCTATGATCCTGAGAAGGCGGACTACTCTGCTTTTGAAGCATGGTTGCAGTGTTACTACGTGGATGGGATGAAATCTATAAGGGACCATAATGGTAGAACAATGTGGTTCAAGGTGAGGGAAAAAAATACAGCTTAGATTTTATTTGTAAATTTTAATGCATCATTCATTGGTACTAAACTTCTGTTATACTTTCAGGGAGATCCAGGCCCAATGGCACCTAAAGGTATGCAATACTTTGAATTTTTGCTGAAATGTATCTGAGATTACATGTATCAGGCTGAACAAATGTCTGGTGTTTTCTCATTTTATAGATGCAAAATCACCAAAGGCCAAAAAGAGATCAAAAAAGTCCGATGATCATGATTATACCGGCAAGAAAAAGGTACAAGCCTTACTTTCCTCCTTTAACTGCTGGGAAAAACTCGACCGACATTTAACACCAATTGTATTTCCTTAGGTGGCCAAGGGTCGCTCTGAAAGCAAGATAAAAGAAAATGTGGTAAAACAGGAAACGGGGACAAAAAAGCCGAAGAAAGAAAAGGATGGATTTCAGAAGGAGACAGGATCCAGGAGACGGAAGTCTGAGCGGGACGGCAAGGAAGTCAACACACCTCAGGGCAAAAAAAAACCTACTGCACGTAGCAGGAAGGGCAGCATTGCAGAGGGAGCTGCAGGTAAGAATCAGACGGCAGGAAATTCATAGTTTTACAGGAAATGAAATAAGCCAAACACGGAAGACCTGCTGGGAAGCACCGTCTTACCATGGCAGGAAATATCAAAAACATTAAACAGCATTTTTCTGATGTTAGCTGTCGATGTATAACAGGAGTCCTTCTTGTGGCAGGTCAACAGCGGCGGAGTGAGAGAGTGACCAGACAGTCCAGCAAGTAAACACATACACTCCTCTCAGACAAGACAAGACACTACTGTATGGGACCATTTTTACCAGTTTTTATACACTGAAATATATATATTTTTAAAAACAAATAAAATGTTTTTACAAGAGCTATACAACTGTTTGTTGAACTGATACAAAACAAGCCGGTTATTTTTCTACCATCATTTTATTCAACTTGTCGGCCATGAAAAGATACACAAATATCAGGACAGAGTCTCAAATTGATGTGAAAGTTCCGTAAGTACCAAATTATAAAGCTCAGATGCAAAAGATAAAAAAAAAAAATCAATTCTAACCCAAATCTACATTTTTTTTGGTTTCCCTACTCATTGTCAATAGAAATGTTCCAGACTACACCGCTGTAATGTTGTTGTCGCGTCCAAATTATAGTCATAATTTGAATAGATTACAGCGTTAGGACAATTTATTGGATCAGCCATTAGCCAAGACTGTGTGAATTTCTGATTTAAATTGATACAGATAACACATTTGATCAGTAATCTGAATGTGACAGCCTTTAAACTCAGTAAAATACACTTCTGATCACAGGTGAAGGAGGAGTGACACAATTTGAAAAGGACTGAAGTTTAAAATAATTCCATCTGGTGTAATGTGTGCTGGCTGGGTTGGGTCTGGGCGCTCCAGAAGATCACAGCTGGAAAGGGGATAAAACAGTCAGAATTTTTTTTTAAGCACACAATGAGACATTAAGATGTTGGGCCACGTCTCTGGTATAAAAATAGAGATGCTTACTGCCAGGCCTCTCGGACAGGGAGGGTGAAGCGGAGCATTGTGGTCACGCTGCTCCCGTGTGACTCATAAAGGCGAACCACCAGTGAACCCTTTCTGTCTTCAGCCTATGATGTTAAAAGATCATGTTAGGGTAAAGCTTCATTAACACACTGAGCTGATTACATGTGATCAAGGTTAACCATTTGCGGAGATACCTGCTTAACTGTCTCAAGGATGACGGCTGGGTCGCTGACAGAGAGGGCACTCCACGGCACAGTGCCAGGTGCGGAGCGGATTAGCCTCAGAGGGAAGTTGAGGTTGTATGCACATTGGATGACAGATGCATCTTGGAATGATCCTGCATTAGGGCACACACAACCAGTGCCATTAGATGTGGCATCTCAGTTTCACCAATAATGCCGCACAAACTTACACAAATCAGTTTTAAATTGCCAAAAAAATCCACTTTTCCAAATGGGACATTTCAAACTGACCAGTATGTGGCATGATTGCATAAGTGAAATGATGTGTCCCCATGTCAGCATTGGCGTCCGGGGCCTTGGCTGCTCGGAGTCTGAGACAGAGACATCTACTGTTAAACATGTACATGGACGGTTTATTTAAATTTAGTGTCATTAAATTGCATTATTTGTGACGGCGGTGTACAAGAACATCAGGAAACCTCACAGAGATAATGTCATAATGTTCCGATGAACTGAATAACCGTATTTGCAGTCATTCAGTAGCGCAACTCCAAAGTTGTGCTCCGATAAGTCGGCCCATTTGTGTCCCCAAACCTGAGAATTGAAACAAGAACATGAAAAATAGCAAAAACAATGCATAGCATGTACAGTATGCACTGTGGGCTCCACAGGCATTTGGACAGCAATGCAATTTGATAGCTTATGAGAACAGTATGTTTGACATTTGTTGTGAAATGAGAAAATGATGACAAAGTGGTGTCATTAGATTGTGTAAAGCTGTAAAACGTCAAGTACTTGTGAAGGTCACCGTATATCAAGGTCAACAATAGCTAATGGTGCTACCTCAAATCTGGCCCAGTCCCAGGACGTGTTCCTGTGTGTGGGTCTCTGCAAGTGACCAAACTGGATCTCATACGTAGCGTTGGGACTGCGTACTCGCACAGGGAATTCCACCTTAAGGAACTTATGTGATTCTGCCCACTCCACCTATAATGATAGTGTGCACATAAAAACCACCATTTCTTGGTTTAAAGGACACGCATGTCCTTTATGGTTCTGTACAGCATTTGTGACAAACATATTCTGTAGGAAATACTTAAGTAGCACCATATTGCAGCGGTTGAGCCAGTGGTTCTCTGAATCATTTAACCCTTTAAGCGCTGAGCAAATTTTTTTTTTTTAAAAAACAATCAACAAGAAATTAGTTTAAATCTCTAAAACCAGCAAAATACAACTGGAAAATTACAAGAGCACATTTAGAATTATTGTAAATGTACAGGGTATTTTAGATTAAATTACAAGATGATAATTACCACAAATTCACTCAAAAAAATTGAGAAAAATCTTAACAGGAAAAATAAAAACAAATAAAGATTATTTTGTTAAGGGGGTGGAATAAAATCTTTTAAAAAAGCTTGCAGGTTTCAAAGGGTTCATACACCACACAATAAAAGTGACACTAAATTGCTGATTTATTCTTATGTTTAAAAAAAAAGTCTTTCTCCTGCATATTCAACCCCCCTCACTTTTGAAATGATGGCTGCGCCCCGGCAGTATACCTGTGTGTTGAACTTGATGTAAGGACACATGGCATCTAGGACAATCTCCTGTGTGATGGTGCTCTTGTCACTGATCCTCAGTGTGAAGCTGACGCTGCCTCGGAGCCCACCCGAGGACACGATTTGGACCGGCTGCACCACCTCCAGCACCGGCTTCCTGCGGGTCAGAGTTTCAGCTCAGGTCATTAAATTCCTGTCTAGATGTGCATAATCCTGTATACTGCAATGTTGAGACAAAGTTAAAGGTCTGGAGGAACAGTGATGTTTGTCACCTTGTCTGAAGATGGTAGTCCATTACATCCCAAGCATCCCAGTACAGGGGAACGTCATCAAACATGACAAACTGGTTGCCATGACAGCCGTCAGAGATAGCTTCTCTGAAAAGGGTCGAGACAGTTGTTAATTCAGCACTGATAATGCTCTGTGATACACAATGTGCTGGTGTTTTCTTCATGTGGCCACACCTGTTTGCATTGACCAGATGTAGCGATGCCAAGCTCCCATTCTTGTTTACGATGGTTTGCAAAATCCCATTCGCCATAAGGACAGTACCGTCAGCCTATGATGTTAAACAAGGACTCAAGTCAGCCAAATCAAATGATAACAGAGCCAGTTTAGCTAAAAGTCTTCTACATGCATTACAGCAGCGTACCTGAACAGTGACGGACACCGGAGCCACAGGCTGTGTGTTTTTGACGGTAGCCAAACCAACACTGGGAACGCTCACCAGAGCTGCAAAATCACACATACAGAGCACCGGACATTGAGATGGAGTTTGGAAACAGCCATAAAATTCATGTCAATATCAAATATACCTAGACCAGGTTGACCAGCAGTATCCTGGAGCTGGATGACTTCATTGCGCTCCCATGGCAGAGAATTGAACACAGCGTGGGCGTCTCCCTTCTGCTCCTTTGACAGCAGAGCTCTGCATGCATCATCCAGCAGCCCACCACCAACACGACGGATATCTAATACAGAAAAGTGACCTGTTTTTATTTTGAAAACCTCAGTATGGCTGTGATTCGGCACAATACCTTTGTGTTGAAGACAGATCTTTCTTCATAATGTACCTTCATAATACCTGAGTGCATCCTCCACAACCATCTCTATGCAGCTACCAGGGATCACATCATGGAACTGGTTTAGAAGCAGCAGTCTGCCAGGAAAACAAATTCAGTGATTTCACTGAATACACTGAGAGGGTCCATCATTTTCAAAGCCGATTTGTATGTCTGTACCTCCAGAGCTCCTGTAGCTGTTTCACTGGGTACTCAAAGGCCTCACCCCGAGACAGTGCCAAGCTGCTGGCCACCTCGATGTCATGAAGCAGCGTCTCACACTGGCGGTTCCCACGTTTTATCTGAGAACAACAGACCAGCAAAGTTTTCAGCACTGCTAGCGCTGTATCTTTAACATTTAGTTTGAGTAGCTGTACACAAATTTGATACAGCAAATGTTTAGACAAACTGACAATTATATATCTTGTTTTATTTATACTGATATACATAATATAAATAATCGCAATAATTTATCATATTAAAAATGTTTTTTTCTTCTTTTGCTTATGTCTTAATCATCTTGCAACCCACAAAAATTCAAGAATGGCCCCAAGTTTGAGAACCACTGCCCTATGGGGATCAATGACGTTGTATCTCATCTCATCATGATGAGATGATTTTAATAATGAGATTTTAATTTTGAGGACTCAGGCTCACCTGGGCCTGGGTGGTGTACGTGCCATTGTGAAGCTCTAGAAAGAGTTCTCCAGTCCAAGTACACAGCAGAGCTGAGTCAGCCTGGAGCTCAGAGAAAAGCCTGTCAGGAGCGGACATCCAGACCCTGGGAAACATGGACCAACTTACAATGGAGGTAAGGTCAACAATGACGTCTCTGTCGTCACTCTGATCACAACATGATTGCACTGACTGGCATTATAAAACAAAGCCACAGCATGACTGCAGTGACTGGCATTATGAAACAAAGCCACAATGATGTGTAGACTGCACTCATATCCTCTTGTATTCAACAAATGCAGAGCTCATCTACTTGTTTGAAACATGAGTCATACAGGAAACCCAAATTTATTTAAGGGAAGCCTTTCCGTTATAATTCTGACATTAAGGATGGGCTTGCCCGGTGTTACAGACAGATGCTGAGTCAAATTACGGGACAGGAACTGACTTAGGAAGGCCATCTGTGTCCTGGACTCTCTGAAGTCTGTCTAGCATCAGCTGTGTGGGTCCACCGCCACCATCACCAAAACCAAACAAGGCCGCACTGTGATTGGCTCTGCCTTTGTCTTTGTTGTTCTTCACAGTGTTTACCAGCTGGGGGCAGAGAAAGCCAGAACAGAGGAATGTGAGTCTTGTGAATATTGTAAATGCCTCCTACGAAGACTTGACATTCACCACAATATGTGAACTGGAAAGCAAACTCACATCTTCAACCTTGCCCTCCATGCCATATGAATTTCCAGGTGGGAAATGAGTTAGCACCTGGGAGCCATCCAGGCCCTCCCAGAAAAATGTGTTGTGCTTAAGGAAAGAGAAACAATTATCATAAAGCCACACTTGGTCATTTTAAATAGCTTTGCAGTGGATGGTGCTGGGGCGTTTACTCACAGGGAATACGTTGACCAAGTTCCAGCTGAGCTTCTGTGTCAGGAAGCGAGAAATGCCACTGCCCTGCATTATCTGAGGGAGCTGGGCAGAGTAGCCAAAGGTGTCTGGTAGCCAGAACTGAGGAACACAGACAAAAGATCCTTACAATGCGCTGATAATTACAAAGTTGATACAAATGTACTAGACATGTCGTAACAAATGAAAGTTGGCACATGCTGGGAGATCTAGTGTTTTATGAATTCTTACCTCTTTGCAATGGAGTCCAAACTCCTTGTGGAAGAAGCGCTGGCCTTCTAGAAACTGCCGGACCATGGACTCACCTGAGGGCAGATTGCCATCCTGACAGAAAAAAACATTAAAAGAAAATCATTTAAACACACACAAATGTTTCAATGCCTGGTCACAATAAGGGTTGCATGGCAGCAGGCTCATATTACAGGGCCCAACATCATTTTAGTTAAGTGAAATAAAAATAAAAACTAGACTAGACTGACTGAAACAATATTGTGTACTCACAAAACTAACCAAATTAAAATAAAAACACACAGAAAATGTCTTTAGTTTTAGTTTTAGTTGTGAGTCAACTGCATTCACAAAGTGTTATGTTTGTATTGTAATATCTACTCTGAACTTCTCACGTCTTGCCCCTGCCAATATTCTAATAAAACAAACAAACTAAAACTAATACGGAAGCTAATAAAAACTAAACTTGAAACTAAACATTTTTTAAACAATAAAAACTAAACTGAAACTAAACATTTTTAAACAATAGAAACTAAACTGAAACAAGCAAACCCACTCTGGAAATGAATTGAAACTTAACTGAACTGAACAAAACTCAAAAATCTAAACTGAGCAAAAATCCAAAACAAAATAACGATTAAAACTACTGAAAAACAAACAAACAAACAAAAAAAAAAACTATAATAACTGGTGATTTCTTGCCATTTCCACCCATGTGCCTCCGACAGGAATAAATTGGCCCTTCTTGACGTAATGCTGAATCTGGGAGAAGAGTCCTGGGTACCACGTCTTCACCCACTGGAACTGCTGGGCCTGAAAAAAACCCAAAAACAAAGCAGTCAAATCTGAACTAGACTCTTCTGATCTACAGAAATCAGATGATCTGTTTTATTGGGAATTACCTGAGAGCAAGTGAACATAAACTCTGGGTTTTTCTCCATCAAATGGATCGCTGTCACCCAGCTGCGCCCACATTTGCGAATGGTCTCCTCATAGGGCCACAGCCAGGCTGGTTACACAGAGTCATAATTATTAAAAATGGGACTATAACAAGGCTGTATGTGCATTATCTGGCAGTTTACTGTTTCAGTGATAAATTCAGACCTGAGTCTATATGACAGTGGCCCATTGCGTGGACTGTGTGCTGGCTTTGTCCGTTCTGTTGGCTGAAGAACTTGTGGGCCAGGCTGCGTGCTTTGGAATAAGAGCTGGCTTTTGTTGGGTCACAGAGGTTCACCATCTCATTGACAGTGAAGAGCGCCTGGTAGCCTCGCTGCTCTCCTTCCCCCAGTTGCTGCGACGAAGGACCACAGAATTATACGCTTAACATTCGTCTTCAGCAACCCTCCATTTACACAGCAACATAATTTACACACATTATAACAGAGTACCTTCACAATGTCAATCAGCATCTCGAAATCAGTCAGCAGCTCCCTGACGTCCCGATTAAACACCACCAGCTCAGCCTTCTGTACAGAATACTTCCTGTTAGGATCTGGGGCTGCAATCATGGACCCTTGACCAGCTCCAAAAAGTCCATTGCATGCCAGCTCCACATAAAGAGTGACACTGAAGACAGAAATAGCACAAAAAAGCCTTTTAGAGTCATTAAGACCTGCACTGATAAATGCAGATGGCTCCAGCAGCAGCAATGGACTCAAGCACTTAGCTGACTGACCTATGTGGCTCTTCATCTTTCAGACAGTCGGTCAGGATGTAACTGGTCTTCTCGCCCTCTTTGGTCAGCCCCTGCAAGTGCATATTTTAGACATCCAAGTGAAATCTATTGATGGATGGTAGTTTTAAATAGCCTGAGGGGAAAGGATTTGGCAGAGAGCGATAGGAGGAGAAACTAAAGCCAAATCCGGTAGATGTTACCTGCACTGGTTGCTCGTCTCTCCAAACCATGGCTTCCCCATCGCTCTCCCACAGAAGATGAACCTCCTTCCCTCTCCAGTTCACGGGGATTTTAAGATTCACTTTGAACCAACAAGTCCACCATCTGTGTAAACATCAATCCTTGCTTAGTTTATCAGCCACATCTGAGGGAATGTTTTTTTTCTTTTTATTTCTTTATGAGAGGGCATTAAATGACTGTATATTATTTTATTACATACGTGGGTCCAAAGGTATCACCAATTTTATAAGGTGAAAAGTTCTGCTGGGCAGCCTCGGTGAATGGGATCCGTTTACAGGACAGGAATGAGGTGATGGACTCCAGTGGGCAGGAGTCTCCATAGAGTCTGCAAGAAATAATCACCCCCAAACTGGCTTCAATTCCACAGTAACATTTACAATACTGAGGCTCAGAGTAACGTTCACTTCATTCATTCAATGGCATTTAAATATTCAGAATGTACGTAGTCGTAAATCACTCCTTATGGAGAACAACAGCACTAATTCTATGATCCATTTCACAAGGATACAACCAAATATCACAAGAAAACTAGACATCACTCAAGGAAGAGTAGATATCACTATAAGTCATTATAATCACTATTAACCCAATACTGAGTCTCCTCTCCCTGTAAGATGTTTTGTTGGGACTTTGACTCACACCAGCAGAGTAGATTGCTGTGCACTTACAATAACAAACTATGTAAGCTCCATGATGTGCAAATGCTCTGAGTTTGATCAGAATTGATCTGTTATGGTAACTTCAATACACTGCACAAAAAGCTGACTCTCCTTTAAGGCGTAAGGTTTCACCATCACTCAGTGGTGCCACGCATGAAGCCTTACCGTCCTCTGAGATTGCAGTCTGTGAAGTAAATATCTGATATAAATTTCTCTGCTCTCTCCAGCAGAGTCCGCCTGTTTTTCAGCACAGGCTGGTGATACATGGCCCCCTCCTAACGGGACGTAACACCTACAGCACCTGTCTGTGAATGCACCGGCAATCAAACATACATCATTTCACGATACCGTGAAGACACCCGGAAGTAAAACTCACTCATTGTAATTATTGCTCATGACCGCTAGATGTCAGTGTTGTTAAACGCACAACCATTGCATGCGGGGTCATTCATGTTTCATCTTGCGAGGGAAAGATTTTTTTTGTAACCCTTAAAAAAAAAACAACAAAAAAACAGATATACATCATGCAGTGTAGTTTGAGTAAAATGACAGTAAATAACAATATGAGCCAAACAAAAATACAAATATACAATGCCAGGGGTTACAAACAAAGTTTGACACAAAGAAATATAAGATGAAAATTGTACAGCAAAAATATATCAAAAAATAAAATGTATTGATTAAAATCATATTCATTGTTTAATTTAAGGTTTTCTCAGCCTGTCTGCTGCGTGAGGTAGATATACCATATAGACAAAAGTACTGGGCCACCTACACTTTACACCTTCAGGAGCTTTTATGACATCCCAGTTTAAATCCATAGACATTATTATGGAGTTCCCTCCCTTTGCAGCTGGAACAACTTCTCTTCTGTGAAGGCTTTCTACAAGATTTTGAAGTGTGTCTGTGGGAATTTTTGCCTGTTCATCCAGAAGAGCTTTTGTGAGGTCAGACACTGATGTTGGACAAGAGGGCCTGGCTCACAATCTCTGTTCTAGTTCATCCCAAAGGTGTTGGATGGGGTTGAGGTCAGGGCTCTTTGCAGGCCACTCAAAATCTTCCACACCAAACTCAGCCAGCCATGCCTTTATGGAGCTTGCTCTGTGCATTGTTGTACAGTCATGCTGGAAAAGAAAAGGGCCTTCCCCAAACTGTTCCCACAAAGTTGGAAGCAGAGAATTGTCCAAAATGTCTTGGGAAGCTGAGACATTAAGATTTCCCTTCACTGGAACTAAGGAGCTGAGGCCAACCTTCCTCAGAAAAACAAGCCCACAGCATTATCCCTCCTCCACCAAACTTTACAGTTGGCACAGTGCAAAAAGGCAGGGAACGTTCTCCTGGCATTTGCTAAACCCAGACTCGTCCATCAGACTGAAGCATGATCACTCCACAGAACACGTTTCCACCACTCCAGAGTCCAGTGGCGGCGTGCTTTACACCGCTCCATCCAACGCTTGGCGTTGTGTTTTGGTGATGTAAGGCTTGCATGTGGCTGCTCGCCCATGGAAACCCCTGCCATGAAGCTCCCAGCACACAGTTTTTGTGCTGATGTTAATGCCAGAGGAGGTTTGGAGCTCCGCAGTTATTGAATCAGCAGAGCGTTGGCCACTTTTATGCACTATGTGCCTCAGCGACGCCGCTCTGTAACTTTACATGGTCTGCCACTTGGTGGCTGAGTTGCTGTGGTTCCTTAAGACGGCCACTTTGCAATAATACCACTTACAGCTGATGGTGGAATATCTAGGAAGGCAGAAATTTCACAAACTGACTTGTTGCAATCGTGGTATCCTATTAAATTACTATTACTGTCCCACATTTGAATTCATTGAGCTCTTTGGAACGAGCCATTCTTTCACAAAGTTTGTAAAGGCAGAGTGGCTGCCTGCATGGCTAGGTGCTTGATTTTATACATCTGTGGCAATAGGACTGAATAAATCACCTGAATTCAGTGACTGAGAAGTTTGGCCTAACACTTTTGTCCAGATAATGTATATTCTGTGCTACTGCTTCTGTGCCTTTATGTTATCTGTGTTTTTGATTTCTGTGCTTACAACATCCATTGCATGTCTGTCTGTCCTGGGAAGGGATCCCTCCTCTGTTGCTCCCCTGAGGTTTCTTCCTATTTTCTCCCTGTTAAAGGGTTTTTTTTTAGGGAGTTGTTCCTCATCTGATGTGAGGGTCCAAGGACAAAGGATGTTGTGTTTCCTGTAAAGCCCTTTGCGACACATTTGTAATTTGTGATTCTGGGCTATATAAATCAATAAAATTGAAATGAACTGAATTGAAATTGAAATTCTAATGTCGGACTCTGCTTCCTTTTTAAAGATGCAAAAAAGGTTTAATTTTTAACACCTTACATTTATGGATATTCCTCTGTGGGGAAGAGAAGAGACTAAACTGACATACTGGATGTGCATGTCGTGGGAAGACCCGCCCTGCTCTGCCTCTGTGTGAATGCACGTCCAGTATGGCAATTTAGTCTCTCCCAAGGGAAGTGGGACAGACATGCAGAGCAATGCAGAGCAGATACTTTCACTACTGTGAAGTGGGTTTTGATCCACTGTAAAATAAATTAAAATTGGTGGCATTTTGGTTTTATTTGGATCTTGAGTCTCAGCCACACCATATCAATTTGCAGATGGGAAATGACTGATGACCAGCTGGTCTGCTGAGGACTAAAAGGAGTTATTTAGTTTTCACAAAACATGCAATCAAATCTAAGACAATTTTAAACACTGTAATACTTTAATATTCAGTTCTGCATGAAAGTAGTGGTTATTTACAGTAATTTCACACAAAGTAACAATTCAAAAACACTATACAGTAATTGCACTACAAAGTCACAAATAACTGAATTGACAAAGCAAAAGTCAATCCACAGAAATACAATTTTCAAGGCCATATTATTTTTTTAACACATGCCTACTGGGATTTTGTTGTCTGTACATTGGTAACACTACATGGCAACAAGATATCAATGGTGAAGCGAGACCACTAAGCAGCAGGCAAATGGTTTTAAGGTTTGGGGAATTGGTAGACACATAACACTTTGCAGTGGAATACTGAATGCCACAGCTGAGACTTAACTGTGGGGAAACAATCACCCTGTACTTCTCCCTACTAGTTTTCCCCTCTCATAAACTAACAGTGACAGACAGCCAACATTGTATTTAATTGGGGTTTCTTATTTTTACAGATAGCCTTTAAATTTTTATCATTTTATGCCTGAAATATTTATGTCAGGTCTTAAAAACACCATGTGCATGCAGTCACAAGGAACATCAAAAAAAGGAATCCATGAAATCTGTATGAATACACAAAAACTGTATAAACAGCAGGTTCCTGACAGCCAGGTGAACTCATGAGGATGATATGGTGACATATTCATTCTTTTCATGTGGTCAGCTTCCTCAGCTACAGTCTAAGTGAGAGGCTCACAGGAGTGCTGGGGAGTTAGTCTTGTGATCGGACCAGCAGCGAAGGGTTAGGGGTCAGCCCACGTGCAATCTGAAGAGACAAAAGCCTTTTTTCTCAGCATTATTCACAGGGAAGAAACTGAGTGCTTCTGTGTTTGTATGGAGCTAAGCGCCCTTTTATTTTAAAATCCATAGAGCAGCTCTAAGTACAGGGTTGGTAAAGCTGTGGTGTAGCCCATCCCTCCCAGGCCACCCTACCATCAGTGGATGCCTGTCGACTCCTATCCCCCTATTGTTTGGACTGCGGTTGTGCTTTCCACCATGTCTGGAAAGCTCAAGGGAACAGATGCCACAGCCAGACATGACCTGAGACTCTCAGCAGTTCAGCTTTGGCCTCCTGTACTTTGACCATAAGCTTCAGTGTGGAGCTGTCCTGAGAAACTCAACACACCATGTCAAATAAAGGAGGGGAACTTAGAGTAGACAGCTGTTCCTCTACCTCAAAGGAAATGGTCATACAGCATAAAAACACCCTTTTCAACATCCAACGTGAAGGCCTACCATGCGCTGGCCACCACAACAGCAAATTGAAAAGGAACTGGATTGTGGCTGGAGGAAAATAGCCTTCTTCCCACAGCATCAGTGCTGCATGCAATCTTTACCTTCTGATCTAGTCAAGCCCCACGGTTTCAAAGATGTGCAAAGTGACCATATGACAAATTCAGAGACACAAATACAATATGAGCGATGCATGAAGACATAGGTGTTGGTAGGACGTCGAAGGTGCATTACAAGGGCTCTCCTCTGTTTGGGCTCCTTTCAAACGTGTGACGAGCTACACTCTTGAGCCATACTCGTCTTTCTCTCCAATGTTGTACCCGACACCTTTACTCTTGTCCTGGTTGGCAGCAGATCTAAGGATTGAAAGATATCATTCACACTTTAATCCCTTCTTTTATTCATACAAACTCTAGTCTGCAATGATGTTATCTCCTTTAAATTGTAGCATATAATATTTGATTTAACTTTCTAAAGCAAACTTGCAAAGCTGTATAGACAAGTAGCTTGATTTAAGTCTTTAAGTCTTTTTTTTTCCTATTACATTTATGTTTCTTAGGTTTTGTCCCCATTTATAATTTCTGAAGGTGATATTACCTCACCTGGTAGAGCATGTACCACATATAGAGGCTGAGTCCTTACTGCAGCGGCATGGATTTGAATCTAGCCCTGGCCCTTTGCTGCATGCCACCCCCTCTCTCTCCCCTGCCTTGTCCTGTCCCTGTCTGCTGTCACCATCAAATAAAGCAAAAATGCCCAAAATATTATCCTAAAAAAATATCATTACCCTGGAAGTTGAGGGTCAGAGAAGATTAAAAAAAAAGTTTGCGATTTGCCTGCGGTTTGTGATGAGATAGCAGCTTGGCCTCTCACCTCCGAAAGAGTTTTGTACATAATTACCATGAGGACATGCAAGAGGGGCAGTGATGTCCTCAGTGGGTCTTCTGCGTTAAGAGGACAGCTTCACCGCACATTTTACCAGTGGAGTGCCTCCAGGTCCTGCACTGTTTGCTGCTCTGGTCTCTATTTATATGCTCTGTCTTTCAGATGTGTTTTCTTGCAGATGACATTGAGCCGGATGTGTTTGTTGAACTGTGTTTGTTTTTTGGCAGAAGCAGAATGCTGGATGTCTGAAAACGTCTTTACCTAACAATGAATGTGAGATTGGGCCATTTTGGTTCAAACTGCGCATAAAATCACAGAAATTGTGGTTACCTAAAAAATATTACTGAACAATAAAAAAAAGCAAAAATATTTAATGTTTAAAAATCTACTTAACACCTAAATTACATTTTTTTAAAATTATTTTCATTAATGCAGAGACTCTGAAAATGTTTGCATATTATCTCCACATTATTTATAATTTGAAAGGCCTAGCCAGTATTGAATTGAAGCTGGTACAAAAGAAAAAGTTTAAAAAATAAAAGTAATCCGAGATTCATTTATGGGTTCAGTTCCTAATGTCTCCCATACTAAAATACTATGAATACAGAGTTGTGGAAAACATAACATACAGCATGATATACATGTCTTATGCATGCTGCTATATATTATTTTGTTGTTTGCAGCCCTGAGTGGTTTTTATGTACATGCTGTCAGTCTACAAATTAAATTATAATTACGATTATTATCCATTACACCTGCTGCTCAAGTGAATTATCTAAATTTATTGTTGCCTATGTATAACATAACATCTGTGCCAGTCAGACACTGATCCAAAACCCCAGAAATAAACAACAGCGAGCTAGTTTTATAGGAAACCACAATAACACAAGATGTGCTTTTGATTTAAGTGATGTCACACTGTCTAGTGTGACTGAGAGTGGCACAAGTGCGTGTGCAGTCCCAAACAACCCAGCTAATGAGGGCAACATCCCTATAAACTTCATCATTCCTTTTCCAGATGTCTAGATGCCAGACTTGTGGTTAAATTACCGCTAGCCATTCTCTTGAAATATACTCTGCAATTGTCCACTTTACATACAGTATATAAATATATATAACTTACCCCCCAGAATAAAACATGGACAGCTATGTGTTTGCTCTAACACTGACACACATGGCTTAATCAGTGGTGCCCTCTAAACTCAGTGACTTCATTTTTGGGAAATCCCTGGCATGTAACTACAAACAACTAACAGAGGTGCACACATCTGTGATGAATGAATGAATGAATGAATGAATGAATGAATGAATGAATGAATGAATGATCAGTTAAGGGTTTAACTCAACTCCTGAGTATGAACATGATCAAGATTACCAGCTGTGGTTTAGACAAACCATTTAGCATTTTGGACACAGCATAATTTTAACAAGCGTGGTTATACTGTTTTTCCCCTTTACCTACCTTTTTTGTTTTAATAGACAGCATATTAAACAGACAATGAGAACAAGTCCCAGTGCAGAGGCCGTCACTATGGAAACCAGTATACCTGTAAAGCATGGGAGCAATAGAAGCAGTAATCACCAAATGCAAAAAGGCATGCATGAAGTGATAATTAGGTATGTGCAGTCAATGCATTCAATATCTACATGTATACATGTTCACATACCTGTCCTTATTTGTGTGTGTGTGTGTGTGTGTGTGTGTGTGTGTGTGTGTGTGTGTGTGTGTGTGTGTGTGTGTGTGCACACTTTCTAATTTTGTGGGTGCAAAAAGTAGCTTAGTTGATTACAGAGAGCAATCAACAAAATTTTCAGCCAAAAGTATTTTAAAAAAAATGTTGTTAAAATATTTTAGAGCTACCTGCTAGGTCTTGCCGAGGTGAACTTTCATTATACCTGAACTCATCAATTGCATTTTTAAATGTTTACCAATGTTGTGCCATACTTTCTTACACATTTGTCTGCTGATAGGTTACTCTGGTAATGGATCAGCTTGGAATTGTACCTATTTTTTTCCTTTGCATCTAAAATCTATAGTTTTCAGATTCCACTTAAAAGTACACAGGAGCACGCAGATAGAGAAAAGGTAATTTTAAGTCTTGTAAAAAAAAAAACTCATAAGGGCAACCGACGTGTTAGAGGCATGAACTGAAAACAGCATGAACTGAAAATTACATGGTACTTGGCAGGTGTGAGCTGAAGGAGTGAAGGGAAAAAGGGGGGGGGGGGGGGGGGGGGGGGGGGGGGGGGTGAATGAACAAAATACACAGAAGCAACATACCAAGGTTCATCCAAGACAGGTCAGCTGAGTAACAGAGAAAAGAAGAGAAAAGCAAGGTGTAAATTAAATTCCAGAGAGGAAAAGACACCTCAGAAATCATTTTGGGAATAAGAGTCAAAAGCAACAGGACATTCACAGGCAAAACAATGATAACAATCATCTAACCAGTGATTTGACTGGACAAGAGGCTTTCCATGAGTGTTGATATTCAGTATAACAGCACTCTGACGTTTAACAATATGTCTTACTCTGGTGTTTTGTAATAACCTTTGTTTACATAAGCTGCTGTGATCTGCATTGTAACACAGCAGCACAAAGATGAACACATTTTAAGAACAGTCATCAGAAGGAGACCAGAGGTAGGAGAGAAGCCAGGGTGCAGCCTTATACAATCAACACTGCTGAATTCTATAAGGCCGTGCTGCCTCCCAGGCCATGGTTAGGGCTATGGTTACAATAAGGGTTAGGAAACGCTGCCTAACAGGCAACTTTCTGGGCAACAAAGTACCATGAGCAGATATTATGATGGAAACCTCCAGGCAAACTAACTTGTGGTTGGAAAAGGTTTCTGTTCAAATCAGTTGAAGCTTGAATTGTGATGGAAATTATGCTTGCAGAACCAAAAACTGGTCAAATAAGTCTTTCACAATCTGTTGTCACTTGTTACAGTTAACCGATAAACGGCGTCATTTGTAAAACTGTTGAATAAAGGCAATATCGCATTCCAAGTCACATTCATTTGTAGGTACAAAGCTGCATTAAGTATAACAGCACAACATGGAGTGTGATGTTGCTTGATTAATCACTATAGGATCTTCTTCATGACAGACAGTTCTTTAAATGATACCATCTGTCAGTTTTCACTGTTCTCTACAAATTCAGAGAATTCATGAAGTTTCAGTCAGGAATATAATTCATTCATATATGTATGCATGCTCTGCACCCAAGCTTTGTCCAAACCCACAGAACTTTATTTTTTAATTCTAGTGGAGATCCAAAGGTTTCCTATGACACTACATATGTCCTGCTGAATTGCAGGAAATTTGTACAAAACAATGCGCCAGATGTATAGTCTTTTTCCATTTTATGTAACAATACAGCCACAAAAAAATGTCGTTTTGGTTTTGAATATTTCACTCAAAATAAGCATGATGTAACTTCAGTGAAACATTGTAACCAGCAGGGACAGAATATGTGAGTGACATTGTCCTAAAAATATGGAAAAGATTTTTTTTTTTTTCTAACTTGAACTGAAGCTGCTTATGGAAATTTGAGGGAAGTTAAGTTTGAACCACTTTTGTATGAATGGTTGCACAGTTGTATTATGTGATACAGGCTCTGCTCTCTAGGCTGCTACCCACACGAATCCAAGCAGCATCCTCATCCAGAACTCACTCAGTCATCGCTGGACCCGGTCAGGTTACCCCACCGAAATTCATTCTGCCACCCACCTTACAATTTGCAGAATGGAGCTTAGCCACCCTGTCAGGCTGACCTAAAATTTCATGACATAAATTTGTGCTAAGCAGCATGAAATGTGCCGTCAAACCGATGTAACCAAAATGCTGGGAGAGGCTCAGAAATAAAATCAGACAATTTATTTTTTCTTAAGGGTTGTTGTTGAAGAAAAGAAAAAAAAAAGCACTGGTTGATATACTGGGAGACGTTTTAAAAAAATATTCTCTGAGGGAAAAAAAAGGATTGTTGTTGTCTTGATCATCACAGACTGAAGGTCATTGTTTACCAGTACATCACTGTTTGTTACAAATGTCCTGAGTGAATGACCATACCAATTAACCACCTCCACTTTGACCACAAATTGCTCGAGTTATGCTCTTTCTTACATCACTGTTTAAGTTACACCAAGCTCCTGGACCCTTTTAAGCTTAGGTCTAAGTAACAAACAGCGCAGAGCCCGTGCTGGATATAATAATAAACAACCTTCTGAAGGTTGCTGTCTCTCATTACGTGTGTGTTCTCAATCGTTTAGCTCACAGCGCAGCATTTAAAGCCAATTTTCACCAAGTGAAAACCAGAAATAGCATTGTATCAACCACATCAACGGCTCCCTATGGTTTCCCTCAAAGCTTGGTCCTTGGCTTCTCTTCCTCTGTATCTTCTCCCATGTGGTCATATAATCCACATGTGGTCATATAATCCAGTGCTCCAGTCTCAGCTATCATCTCCATGCTGATGACATTCCCATCATCCTTACCCAACACAGTAACACCTCATCTGCATATACACTTTGCTACTGGCTGATGGATGCAAACTTATTAGATGCAGGCTACAGCAACTGTAACAGTCGTCCAAAACCTGGTGGTAACAAAGCAGAAATAAATGTCTCTTTTAATTTGAATTCTAACTAAATGTGATGATGTACGACTGGCAGCTGTCTCCCTTCACATTAAGAAAACTGGGAGGCCTTCCACTCAGTGCTGTGTCTTTTGAGACACATACGAGGGTGCAGCTGCTCTTCTTTCATTCCAGGGACAGTCTTTTCATTTGCCCTCTTTCACCTATTAATTATCTTTTGTCAAGATTATAGCAGTTTCCTGATCCACAGCTGAGCAGGTCAAGGTAATTTTCAATTCTGTTCCTCATATCCGCCACCTCTTGATGGCACATCACAACAGAAAACCTCCAAACTCTTCACAGCATGTGCTCTGCACAGCATGGGTCTGCTTCAGGCTATGTTGGCAGACTATTTCTTCTCTCCATCTCTCATCTCTTGTGTAGCTTTACACCAACATAAAGATGGGAGTCAAATACAAGGAAAAACCAGCATAAAGGACCTTAGTAAGGTGTTGGGCCACCACAAGCTGCCAGAACAGCTTCACTGCACATTAACACAGATTTAGCAAGTCTGTGGAACTCTACTGGAGGGATGAACACCACTCTGTCAAAAGATATTCCTTCATTTGGCATTTTGATGATGGTGGGAGAGAGTGCTATCTGACATGTTGCTCCCGCTGCTGAACATGCTCCCATAAGTGTTCAACTGGGTTGAGATGTGGTGTCTCGGAGAGCCATAGCATATAATTTACATCCTCATCAAACCACTCATTGGGCTCTCATGCCTTGTGGATGAGGAACAACATAACAGAGCCCCCTCACTGTAGGGGTCCGGCACTCAGGCCTGTAGTGCTGTCTTGGTGGATGCCACACACACACTCGCCCACTTGTCTAGAATATGCATGGTTTTGGTCCTTGTGATTTCTTTTACTGTATGTTGCGTTGAGTGTGGACTGGTTATCGGGTAGCAATGAATTTCACCTTTGAATAAAATAAAATCTATCTATCTATATGGTGAACAGTGATCACGATTTTTTTCCACGTTTGTTGACCAGTGTCTTTTTGCACCACTGAGCTGTCATATGTACATTTGTCTTTGTAATGAGGGGTTTATGCACTGCAACCCTACTATAATATCCCTCTCTATATGGTATCTTTTGGACCAATGTTCATCCGCAGTTCCAGAGACGTGTAGGATCTCTGCCAGGGAACATTGAAGCTCTTTTGGATGTTTGTGGTGGCTCAACACCTAGACACTTTATATTGGTCTTTCCTGTAATTTTCACCCGTCTGTATATAATAAGCTCCATACTTATATAATACTTTGAATGTCAGATTGATTTAGTGTCTGTTTGTGTTGGTCCAGTTATGGACAGTCAACCTGTACAGAGTGTTTCTTTGCCTTTTGCCCAGTGTATGCTGGGATAGATTCCAGCCCACTATGATCCTAATAAGGATTAAATGGTAAAAGGAAATGAATGAATTAATAATAATTAAAGTTTTTATGAGTACTTAGTTTCATGAGTTTGGAGTGAAAGGTATAGATAGATCCAAGCGGAGAAAAAATCTGCCACATATGCATCATATATAAAGATTTTATTCAAAACAGCGCTGTATCTTGTGGTTTCCTTCCTCATTTTAACCAGCATTTCCATTGACAGCAGCAAAACTTGTAACAGAGTGCAGGGATGTTTCAATTCTCACAAATTCTTCTGGCTTAGCTGCCTTTCTCCACTGTGCAAGACAATAACCACAAATACTATAGCATAAAACTACAATTACCATGTTGTAGGAACAAACTTTCCAAATAAAACTCACTACTTATATAGATTTCGAAGCACAAGACTTTAAAGCATAAAGGAATCCCGCTGTCATCATAGGCATCGTGGTAAGTTTATAAAAAAGCAGTATTTAGCTGAAGAAAAACTACCCACAATGACAAAATGCCCATAGTAAGATAGTATCCCCATTCATCACTATGACAGACATCATCTTCCTTGCATGAATGGGCATGTTTTTGCATTTCTGATTTGCATAGTATCCTAGAATCTACCATCAAATTTTATGATACTGAGCCAAATCATCAGTAATCAGAAATTAGTCAACCAAAGCCATTATAAGGACAGCAAGCATGGTAAATTGAGTAACAATATTTTTCTAGTAAAAATGATTGAAGTATTATGTGCACATACTAGAAAGAATAATTTAATATTAAATACTTCTGTGAAAAGTCTGATGAAGGTGAAGATGACAGCTTGGTTATGAGAACTAATGGGTTGCAAAATTAATTCTGGGACACAAAACTGATGTCTGCTGGCGAAGGTGACATAAGCTGAGTCTCTACTGTCTACTATCTCACTAGTCTTCAAACTCCATTGGCATAAGCCAGGGATGTAGGTGAGCCTGGCTCTGGGGTTTCCTGGGCGGAGCAGCAGGGGCGAGACTTCCATGCTTTGATGGCGGCATGTTTTGCTTGTGACCCATTGTAGCTCTGGTCAGAGAGCGGTCTAACTCCAAAGCCTCATCGGTTGGACGTCCGCGGAGGATGTGTCTGATGGTGGGGAGGGCTAAGTCTGACCTACAGTCCAGGTAGCTCCTGAGGTTGAGCTCAGGGAAAGTTGCATCTCTGAGAGCCTGAACCAGCTGGCTCTCAGTGTGGGATTGTCTGAGCTGATGCAGAACTCTCTGCTCCAGCGAGACATAGCACATTGTGTCCTTGGTCAGCCCTGACTTTTCCACAGAGTGGCTGGTCTGGCCCTTCTTCCGTTTGGGGTTGGCCAGGGTCCCGCTGTGCTGGTTCTTGAGGTCTTTCCACTTCTTGCCAGCATGAGCCTTCTCTAAGCCACTTGGTAGGAGCTGATAGAGTCCTTCATCAGCCAGGTCTGCCAGGTCACCAACCAGTAGCTGCTGAATGACTTGCCTTCGCACAAGTGGAGATGTGACTGTAAGAGTACCCTGCAGTCCTCTGCCTGCATCAGACACAGCCAATCACAACTTGTTAAACAACCCAGCTGAAGGGATATCCAGAGGACCGGCTCTGGCCTACAGGCCCAGCATGCAACAGCCAACAACAAGCCATCTTCTGCTGAATGCCACTCATTAAAGCCAAAAACAGATGCCACACTGCCGTTTCAAAACAGATCTGCCATTAGAAAAGCACAGCCCTGAGAAGAAAGGTCTGAAAATTAGGAAAGCATGCAGATTCTTGTCATGCCACAGTGTATGGTATTTAGGTGCATAAAGCCTGGTAAACCGCAGACTCGTGGACTGTAGAGTATCTCATTATGTCAAATAACTGGTTGGTTAATTTGTTGCGTCTTGACAGATGGCATACTTCGCAAAAGGCTCATGCCTCTCAATCAATTTTAAAGGCAAATATGAATAACATCAAAGAAACAGCTTAAACCACAAGCAGGTGATACCATACAAGCAAAAGCCAGCTCGACAGCCCTGTACCTTGCAGAAGAGAAAAATATGCCCACGCTTCATTCAAGCCAGTCTTTGAGCCATTTTTAAAACAGCACAGGAGCTATACCATTTAAACAACTAAGCTGAACTTTGACATCATGCGCCAATAATAAGCAAGCCCATTTTGGAGACCACACTTACCCTCCTTAAAAGATACCAGGACTAATCGGCTGTCAGGGAGCTGTGGTTTCCTGTAGTTGCCATTCATAGGCACAGGGACTGACTCCTGGGCATGGGAGGAGTAGATTGCAGTTGCTAAGGTCATAAACTGGGGGAAAAAACAAAACAAAACATTACTAAGCATATTTTTCCATACCAAAAGCCCATTCATACAATTTGCAGAGTAAGTTATATATATATATATATATATATATATATATATATATATATATATGTATATATGTGTGAGTGACTGGAACGTAAGTGTTAGGAAAATTCCAGGCCAAACACCAAATTAACACGGTTTAAAAATAAGCATTTACATTGCGACTGATGATGTTGTTTTGTTGTTTTAGGGTGTAATGCTGTTTTTCACGGGTAAACTTGTCAAATGAGATATACATAGAGAGCAGCTGCGTCTACAATGGAACTTCACGGGACTAAGTGAGTTCTGCCTCTCCAGTGCTGGATTTATCTCTGTACATTTGTTTAAAATGGCTGTGAATCAGCTGCATACAAATAAGCCCTTGCTGTTTTGTTTGACAATGAAATTTTAAAGCGCTGTGGCACTTCTATTTTAGATCAGATTAGATTTCATTTTTTCCTTTTGAACACCATTGCGACTGTACTGAGAATGTCACCCAGTGATGTGTAACTGGATTCCTTTTTGGCTAGTTACTGTAGCTACAGGAAAAACAAAAACACAAGATCACACAATGAAATTATGCCACAAATGCAGTGGAAATAACCAATACCAGTTTTTAACTGTGTTAATGTGTATGAGGCTGGCCTTTTCCTGTAAATCCAAGTAAATCCAACAGACCAATTTTACTGTAACTGCAAATGTGTTTGGATACGTTAACAGTGATGAGGTACCTGTTTGCGGGAAATTGTCACAGGATTCCTGAACAATGTCCACAGCACACTGGGATAGCACGGAGGAGTTGTTAATGACCCATCGTAGCGGTAATACTCATCCAGACGTGCAGGCAGTAGCGCTCTGATGTTGAAGCCTGGCACCTGCACTCTCTGATCTGCCAGTTGAGATGCACAGCACAGTTAATTTCACCATTAGACATTCATTTAAGTGTGACTGCACCTCATATTGTCTGTGTTAAAAACCCATTATTCTAACACTGGTCATGGAAAACATAATAGTACCTAAACTTTTGATACTGTAGTTTGTTTATGCATCACAAGTCTAGTTTTGGACTTCTAAAATGAATGCAAGTGTCAGAAAAAGCCTAGACACAGATGATAAATATAGATCCCCTGTTGCAGCTGATGTTGTTGGTTACCTACTCATGAACTTATATGTGGTGTGATGAAGCTGTAGTAAAATATCACTTTAAATTCACCCCTGTATTTGATGCCATTGATGAATCTCAGAAAGTGTTCGAAGGCTGGATTGAACTCCCCAACCTGTAAAAGAAGCAGAGTCAGACATGTGTGCTCCACAGAGCATCGGAAGCCACTTTACCCAGCCACAACTTCTTACCTCTATCAAAACCCCCAGCACTGCCAGCCCGTCAGATTTGTCGACAGCCATGGAAATGTTGGGGTACTTGTCCGAATTGAAGTGCACGACATGCATCTGTGAAAGCAAAGAGATACAAGTCAAGATCTTGAGCTTGCATAAAACTAGACATACCTATTCAGCCAAGGCCTTAATTAAAAAAAGTTGATCTGTCCCCTGGTTAATCTTTACGCTCTGTTTCATATTTGTATTTTTTTGTCTTTGTCTATGGACACCAGGCAAGGATGACAGGGACACAGGAGCAACATCATCCGATATTTGCCTAAATAACTGCTGAAGAACAAACCATTAAAAAAGAGAGAACAATTAGTACATTTTCTCAAAGAAAGTCATACTGAGTGTAAATACTGTACAATCCCCTACCTTTCCAGTATCAGATCTTGAGAAATCAATTTTTTTTCTCGACATAGGTGTTAATTGGATTGACAATAGCTGGTAATGTACAGCTAATGGTTTGCTGGTGTGAAGAGTGTTACAAGAAAAATGCACAAGAGGCACTGATTATGTATTACACTGGGTGGTCGATTACGTCACAGGAGTGGGCACCAGATTGGCAGTTGTTTTGTTTGTATTATGTTTTTATCGTGTGCGTATTCCCTGTACCACAAAAGCATGTTCGTCATGCAAGACAAATATTCTGGAATTTTATTTATGTACTATAATCTATCCCGGCAGAAAAGGGGTGATAATTCCTCTATTTCTGAGAAATATTCAATCACCCATCCTTCCATCCTTCCAAAACAACATGTCATCACGGAAAAGTAAGAGACTGTGGTTCTGGAGTCTGGAGGGACATGAAAAGATGCATGTTCTCGGCATGTCCACTGACAGTCAGGTCAAACCACAGCACCTTAAATGTGGTTCTTGTGCAGCACGGGAATGGTCTCGTAAAATGACACAGGTTGTAACTTATTTCAGATTCTGCCCACAGTCACTCAAAGTAATGTCAAATTATGTAAAAAATACTATTTGTCTGTGTTATACTGCAGTGTTCTCTCCAAACTCTCCAGTTAAATTTGTGTTTTCTATCTCGCAAGTATAAAAAATAGAGCAAACTGCATGACCCTTCCTAGTGTGCAGGAACTGCTTATTGGGTTTGACATATTAAATAACACAGACAGCGACTTTTTTTGAGAGGTGGTTGAAAACCAGCATGTAATCGTCTGGTACTCTAATCCCTGGAGAAATAACACGCACTAACATTGTACTGACTGAGGTTGACTGAAATTATAGTTGGTATGTGAGAAAATATGCAAATTTGCAAAATGGTGTTAAAATGCTGGACCATGCTGCTGTATACTTTGATGTGAAGTTTGGTGTACGGATCTCACACAGTGAGTCATTTGCATTTATCGCAGACAACGCAATTTGGCAATTTGATGCAGTCATATTTTAAAAACACAATAGCGAAGTGTGTCCTTTCTAATCACATTGGCTGGCTAGCCTGAACAAGTCACAAAAAAAATTTGCATTTTATCACGTCTTTCTGACAGTGGTCTGCCTCACAACGGCGTGTTTAATTTTATAGTGATGTTTGCTTCTTTAATTAGAATAAAGCATGGTTTCAGATGATTTATACAAGCTTTCAATTATACGCCAAAGATGCACAATAAGCTGCTTCTGAATCTGTCTGAAGGGTGGATGCTCCAAACTGCATGTCTGCTGAGGAACTGGGACAGAAATATGCAGATGGGCAGCTCTTCAGAGTTTCTTCAGCTTGAGCAGCAGCTTCTGCAAGCCTTGAAGGGTGTCAGTGGCTCCGGCTCCTCTGCCAGTCAAATGTCACACATCTAAGTCAGAGAGTATTAAATCATTTGTCTGGACCCCGAGATGCTGTCGCACGATGCTCAGACCAGTGAGAGACCTATTTAAACCCATGAACTAAGCTGCCCTCAAACAACCCTCAATGAGTCCCAATTTTCCTCTGCACCCAAATCCCCCCAAAAAAGGTGCATTGTAAAAGGAAGGCAGAAGTGCTCTTTGCCCTGTTTACCTCTGCTGCAAACTGCCTACTGTTCACCATGTGTTCAGAGCCAGCGGGCCTGTTGGAGGAGCCCCAGTGGAAATGAAGTTGAGCTGCAGTGTAGCGATGGGGCAAGTTGGAGATGTGCATCTTGGAGGGCAGTGATATTTGCACTGAGGACAAAAAGACACACATAGTAGAGCATGGTAGGGGGTTACCTTAGTTAACCACTTATGTAATAATTTTTATTATGATGCAGAAGCGACTGATTTGCATGTAGTCATTGTGCGGAGTTAATATTGACCTCTGTAATAGCAAAATGGAAAAGGAACTGTTGTCAGGAATAAGCGTGCTGATCTCAATTTACTAAGTACATCTTATCAAAAAAGACAAAATCTATACAAAAAGCTGTAAAATTCCATGTTACTGTTAAGTACTAATATGCCCTTTGAACATGCACATCGGCTTGAGCTATCTGAAGAATCCAATCTGGCCTGCTCTGCAGTTAAAGTTCCTCTTTGTAACTTCGTTTGAGATACAGTGGAGTGACACAGTCACCTGCCCCTGTCTGGGTGTTTATCATTTACCACTGGCTGACGAATGGATGCTTAAAAGTGAAAAACTTCCGTCAGCATATCTGACAGCCACGTCACATCGATGATGCTGTGCAGCTAGTGGCGCCGTGGTCCATCAAGCATGCACACATAAGCGTTTGTCTGGCCTTAACATCCTACCAGTTGATTTCAGGTCGTGAGGCAGTGGCTGCTGGGTAATAACTTGCTTGTGCCGATGTGCAGCAGCCATCGTAATGTTGTGATCACACGGCAGACGTTACATGCATAGTAGACTACTGATACTGCCATTGTAATTTCTCACATGTAATAATTTTCTACATCACGCTTGCAGAAACATGTAAGAAAATAATCTAAGCAGTTCTGCAGTATGTTATTTGGTGTGACATCTCTTTCTGCTTGTCTGGCTGAGACTGTGTAACAACTCTTCAAACAAAGCAGAACCACATAACCAAAAACACTGTAATTTTGCAGAATAATAACATTCATCTGCTTAAATAATTCAAATAATTTGTGTTTCTGTGGTGCAGGGGTATTGTCGTATTCTTTCCACATGCTACACAGAGGTCTAGCAATTAAATTCAACAATGTCTTATGAATAGATATCAAGGATAATTGTAGAAAATTAAACTGATTTTGGCTTTTTTGATTATGATACACCAGACGAAGCAGGGCGGATGACTATTCTCTGCTCATATTTTCCCAAACAACATGAAGATCTTTTTCTGGAAGTAAGGACAGCTGACATAATAAGAGAGTGATTATGGAAAATTGCTGTGGGAGATGTAAGATCCTCCTATCATTTTCTTTAACTTGACCCAGAAATGTTTCACATGTATCTGGTACCACTGCTAATGCATTGTTTCTGCAGGCTCCTGCCATACAAAGTAACATCTCTCTGGTTTAAACCCTTGCTTCCTTCGTTAAATGGTTTTGTTAATCGTGATGGGTTAAAATAAAGGTGGAAAAATGATGTATACTCACAAGAGTGTCCATTGTTTCCGAGCGTGAGCTGCTCAGTGGCTGACAGGTTGTAGTTCCGAACCTCAATTGCCTGTAAAGTGGGGTCAAAGCGTAGCAGCTCTGACCTGATGTCTATTGGAGACTGGAATGCCCCGCCACAAAAAGGATAATGCTTGGGCCAATGGTGCTGTCCCTCTGGTCCTGCAACAGCATCAGTATAAAATGTTACCAATTAAATACCTTTTGGGCATGACTGGACTGGTTGCAACTCAAATGTAACTGCCACAATTCCTTCAGATGCACAATTTTAATATGCAGAACTCCTACATATATTGTTAGGCTCCTAAAGAGTCTGTTTGTCTGATCAAATCCTAAGATTAAGGACTGAAGAGGTTGGTGATATATCATGTGGCTTTTCAAATGTAAACTGGTACATTGTAAAAAGGGTAAACAGTGCAGGAGAGGATGACTGCAAAGAGTGCTAGGGCTTTGTTGCTCTAGCATTTTATCTGTAATCAAAGTGAAGTATTATTATCTACGTAACGGGCGGCATGGGAGAGGCCTGTGGCTTATTCCTTGCTCACTGCTGGCCATGATGAAGGCACTCGAGTGAGAACCAGGCTGTCGTTAGCCGGGAGAAGCAGTGAGAACGCTGTCTCTTTCCAAATGAAAGGTTTCTTTAAAGCACAGGACACCAAAAATGGCCACTGTTGCAGTTCGAGTCATGCAGTTAAAGATGTGACCTCAGCTGAGGGGTGTCTCTCCAAAGTGTGTCTGAAGAAGCAATCATGGTCTCTTGAAATACCTTGGAAATAATACACATGTTCAAGAGAGGGAGAAATGTTGGTCATAAATTAATGTTGGAGAAAACATCAGGAAGTCCTTTAGATATGTGGCATTTTCCCTCATTAACCAAACATCAAGGATCCACACAGAGCTTTTTTGATGCTTCATATCAGCTGACATTCACAGTTTGTTATGAATGGCCCTCTGAAACAGTGACAAACCCAGCGGTGGCTGAATACACAGCCGGCATGCTGAAAGGCACTGAATGTAGCCCACATCACTGCTGTGTTTTTACACCCAATTCATTATCCATTCACAATTCGCCATTCAACAGATGCCAGATGACTGTCACCAAACATGAATAATGCAGCATGAAGCCTGGCCCCATCATGCCTGTCACTGCCCAGAGAAATGTGAATTTATCCTCCATGACACGCCAGCGGGCATCAAGAGAATCAGTGAAATCACTGCATACTTGTTTGAGAGAAAACTCAAAGTTCAAGCTAGGCAAAGTATTCCTATAATAAGAAAGAAACTTACTCTTATGGCTATAATTACTCAATGTCCAGTTCATTTGCTGTTTTAATTAGAGTCGGCTTGCCCTCTCATAATCACATCAGTGGCCTGTGGTAGCCCTTCAGTGTGCCACGGCAGAGCATGACTGCTTTTAAATTTTAAAGCCTTGGCCTTATATAAAAGGAAAAAACAAAAACATTCCTCCACTTTTCTGTCGGATTTTGTGCGGAGTGACATCATGGGTCAGAGTTAACACGTAGAATAAGAAAACCAGAAAAACGGAGCAGGGTGAGAAAAAACCAAAGCAGTCATCAAGAACATAATTTATTTAACTCCATGTTTATAGATTATACTGTGCCTTCACGCTCTGCAGAGGTTGAAGTGTTGAGGTGAAGATGTCACGTATGACTCAGCTATGCACCCATCAACAGAAAGTGCTGCCACCTCTCCAGACTACTGACGCTACGACAAGACTTCATGCCTTGACTGTAACTGATGATGAAATCCACCACGCTACACTTGAGTGTGTGTTTTGTGTGTGTGTGTGTGTGTGTGTGTGTGTGTGTGTGTGTTTAAACAACTACCCATTAGACATCAGACTCTTCCGCTCTGGCAACTACTTAGTTAGTTATATTTCGCATTAACGGTTTATGATTATTTGATTTATCTATTTTGTAGAATGCAGCATTTTTGGATGTATCTTTTGCAAATAGCATGGATCCTCATGCAAGGATCCGCTTCGCCCGACTCTGGAATAATCTCATCTCATACTCATCTCATGAGTATGAGATGAGAAGATGAATCCCCTGACCATTTTAACCCTTTGATGCATGAATTATGAAAGCCTGAGTCAAGATGTTTTTCTTATGTGTTTTTACTCTTCTTAGGGCATGAGCACTTTTGTGAGTCTCCATGCTTCTTTAAGGATGCAGGACTGGAATTACCATGTCATGATACTAGTATTAATATGCTTTCAGCAACAAGAATTGACAGTCTCTGCATAAACCTCAATGGGGGGGAGCAGCAGAGAGCATTCTAACAGCTGATATGCAATTCCACCATAAAAACCATTGCATTTAGGAGAAAATTACTTTTAAACAGCTGCCCACTGTAGTGACCGCTATGCGCCAAAGGGTTAAGCGGCTTCTTAAGACTCATTTTTACATGCAAGTCTTTCCATAGAGCTCTATCGAAGATCTTTGGATTGACTTAGGATCTATATGCCTTCTCCGTCTATGCTATTTTTTGTTTTTAACGTATATTTTTTATGCATTTGTTTTTCTATGTATTTGTTTTTATTTTCTGCATGTGTGTATTGTTTGTAACTGTGTTTTAAAAGGGCTATGCAAATAAAGCTTTATTTACTTGCAAGCATCTGGCCAAGCTATGCAATTAGCGCTGGGTGAATCACTGAGCTATTTCATAGCCTCACTGTCATACTATTCCCAAAACTGACATAAAAATGGCAATTTCTTCCAAGTTTTTGCTGAATGAACACGTTGTAGGAGTCCAACAGCTTTGTGAACAGAATAAACACAAATATATTTGCTCTCATTGATGCAAAGCCATGGTTACAACAATATTAATAACAGGGTGGATCCACGTTTGAATCAGCACAAAGATGTTTGGCCTCATTAATGCCAAACCATGGCTAAAACAATAACAGGGTGGATCAGCTACTCTCAATGTCCTAAATAAAGCAAGTATCATTTCTTCTTACTGTAATTATTTGACCATAAATTACTGTGCAGAAAAGAGAATGAGATCATCCTCAAAAAGATTTTTTTTTTTTTTAACAGCCCAACATGTGCTGAAAAGAATCTGTGGGCTGTAAACTTGTCTAGAAACAATTCAAGAGGCTAAACCAGTGCATCTGCTCAAAACTGTGATTAATATTTTGTCTGAATAGTTTAATGCAATACAACTATTTCATGCACCTGCCTCCTCACTGGCTTTAACATTCAGTCCCTGAATGCAACAGACTGTTGAGGCAGTGACACTTGGAGAAGGAGGTCACTCTGTGAGCTCAGTTTATGTAAGAGATAGTGATGGTTCAAGAAGCCACTTCACACACAGCTTAAGGCTTGAGCCAAGAGCGGCCAGCCACTTATGAAATCTTGCAATTGCAGAGTTTGTTGTAGTGCAGTGGAGGAAAAATGAGGTGACAACAGGGGTTGTCATTACTGGCCTGCCTCAGGGGTCAAAGAAAGGTCATATAGTGATTTTTTTTCTGTTCCAGAAATATATTTGACATTATTGGCGTATTTGGCATATATATGATGTGTCATTAATGTCATATTTACCACACTCCAATCAAGTTTAAAACATTGTTGTGGGAGGTAAATGTGATAGTTTGCACCACAGTAAAGTAGACTCTCCCACAGCCTATCAGAAGTTTGCATCATAGTCAACACTCAGTTAGTTAATGCTGGTTTAGGGCTCAGATATTATTGAGGTTGATCAAGAGATATGCAATTCAATGCAATGGATGCTGACTGAGATGCATGAAGCAGGAATGGAAATAGACAGAGAAATAATAATCTGTGCATATAGGACAAGCAAAAAAAAAATCAACTTACCATTGTACGTCCATTTGGCACCTGAAACATACAAGAAAAATAGGTTTGTCACAAAAACACAATTTGACATCAAGTTTGAGCAATTAAACAGGGGCCACTACCACCGAGGAGGTCATGTAATATGGTTTTGCTGATTTCCACACTTTTTAAGGATGCGCATGGCAAGAGGCTGCGTGATTGTATGTTACACATAAACCATGCTCATCTTCATCCGCCCCCACATCATAACAGTTATGAAACAAGAAACTTGGCAAACACATACAGTATAATTGCTTTTTATATGAAAAAGTACAAACAATGCCAAGTAGTTTCATATCACCCTGTTCTCTCTGCCTTTTGCATGGTCAGAAATAGACTGTGGAGTCACTGCAGTTAGATGAGACACCTGTCATGCAAGCATCCTTTCTCTCTCTCTAAATATTTTTTTTTTTATAGTTAATAGCCTAGTGTCAGTCTTCTTCTTCTTAGTGACGTTCAAGAACTTACATCTCCCCATGTTCAGAAAACTACTTCTTACTGTAAGTGAGCACTTCAAGTGTGGTCTATAAGTACATCTTAAGTCCATCCAAATACTTTTCTTCCCCCTTAATGTTCTTACCATGCAAGACGGCGAAGAAAGTCGCTTGGAGGAAAACGGTGGGCGTGAAGCTGTGAATCTGCATCTTGATCTTTAACCCCTCTCTCTGTGTGGTAGGCTGGTGCAAAACTGTGGGGACAGGGAGCTTGGAGTCGAGCGCCAGCCTTCCAACCGGGCTTTTATAGTAATGTTGCCAGCTTCATTGTAGCTCGCACTGACGTCAGAGCAATAACAAATCCAGCCTCCCGAGTCATCTGGTCACTGGAGAGTGACAGCTCAACAGCACACACAGACGCATCCATGAGAAGTTACTGATTTAGGGCGCGACCGCAAACCTGCCGCTGAGGATGCGGCTCATCGGCGGCAGGCAAGTGCAGCGGTGAGGAGCGCACAGGGGAGGTGGAGGGCTGGACTGCCGCAAAACGTGACGCAAAGCCCGCATGTTCAGTTTCTCCCGAGTGGACCCAGAGACACTGCTCTGCGAGGAAACTTTGAAAAAAAGTTGCATCATATTTGATCAGATATTTTTTCCGTGGTTCCACTTGTCTTCAAGTTTAAAAACTGCCACTGTCTGTCTGTCTGTCAGTCTGCCTGCCCCTTATTGTCTTAACTCATTTCAGCCTGAAGACATAACTGGAAATGTGTTTTTCTTTATTGCCTTAATTATCTCATGATGAGGATTATCATACATTAAAGATTAATCTCCCCTGCTGTGCGAGTGAAAAGCTGACAGATAGTTTTTTCCACAGCCCTGCTCCCTGAGGTTGCTGATGACAGGGGATTTGGACTCGCTGGAACTGTTCTTTAATCAAGCCCTTCTGCATATGGTTGCGCTATAGTTGCGCGGTTATCTCAGTTGCTCTGGGTAATTTCCATTTTGATGCGCCAGGTCCCAACGTGTCTCATGAGGAGGCAGAAATATTTCTCTAACCAGTGCTGCAGTTTGGGATCTTTTATCTGGTACTGCTACTGTTTCTGTGCTTCCCCTGCTTCTCCAAAATAAATGGCTTTTACTTCTGCATCTACAACAACTACTACCAATGTACTACCCCAAGTGCTGCCTCTACATTTTGTCCAGTAGCTGACAAGTACATACATTTCCTGCAGGGAAGTTTTAGGTTTTAACTGGGGCCCTGAAAGGTTTCTGAATAGGTCTTTCAAAACTGTATAATTAGTGGCAATGAATACAGATTACTGTATGCCATAAAAGAGCTGTTACACCCACTAATAATACTTGTGTGGGTGTGTAAATACAGGACACAAAATAATCACAATATTCTCCCACACTGTTTGTGAATAATGAACCAATGTATAGCTCTATATGTATAAAAGGCCTCGTGTACAGTAATCAGTGGCCTGCCATTGTTGTGTACAGTGATAATGGAAGAAGATGTCTTTCGAGGAGGGTGTCACCGGTGAGACATCGGTCCAAAGGTCAGTGGTGACAGTAACGACCCACCCTGCACTGTAGTTTACAACTCTCACTCACTCCAGGAAACAGCCCAAAGAGAAGCAGCACGATGAAACTCCTTCTAGTTTTTGGAATTGCTTTTGCAACATTTCACATCAGCTATTCTGTTCCAGGTACATGAATCTATTTTTCTCCTTAAATTGCTTAAATTACAAGTTATTTAAAACCCACTGCCATATAGGTCAATTAATATGCTATGCTTCATTATCAACGCCCAGGTTTGTCTTTACTGAAAAATTGCTAGGTGTTAGCTTTTCGCATAACTGCTGGTGTGAGCATAACACAAAATATAGTTTTCTTATTTGTTTCTAATATTGTCAGCGCTTTTATTCGTTTATCGTAAGCCACTGCATGTAACATTTCAGTTTCACTGAAACTACAGCAGGGAAGTAAAACTTCACCTTCAGGCCTTATAGGTCAGTGTTACTCACGGCTACATGGCGGTCACTCTGCCAGTTAAGACTTTCAACTTTTTCTACAACCTACTGTGAACTGCATAAACTGTGGATTGAATCATATATGTGAGCATGTTTTTATGTGGCAAATTTGCAAAATTCAATCAATTAAATAAACTATTGTTAAGATAGGACTGAATGGAAAACATGTTTTGAGCAGTTTTGGCCCACTACACTGCAAAAATGTCCTCTCTCATTTTCAGTCTCCACTCTTTTTTTTCTTTTTTCTTAACGCAAAAGAAAAAAAAATGTCACATCGGCTAGAATGATCTATTCCTTTCAATGCAATACCAGTTTCCAAACTGGAAGTGTCAATATCTTCAACTAATGATGAATCACACTTGGAGGAAAAAAAATCAAAGAATTTTAAATAACCGATCACAGGTTCATTCAGCTGCTTTAAAAAAATTACGATTTTAAGACTGAGACTAAAATGAGTTGGTGAGATGAATATTGTTTTTCAGGGTATGCAAATCTAGTCTGCATCCCTGAGAGGGAGGTAATTGTTGTGTTTTAACTTTTCGTTGACTTTATCTTGCTGCAACGTGCACTTGAAACCAACAATGACTACCTCTAGACAGCGCAGACCTGACCAAAGAAATAAGATGGTATCTGTCTAATGTTCTGGAAATGTTATTTACACATTGTTAATGACTGTGCTAAGCTGACTGGATAATTTCTTCCTCTATAATTCCAGTTTTCTGAGCACTGAGATCATTTCTGACTGAGCCTGATTGTTTTTAGCAAGATGAGCTGAGACTACGTCAGCCTGCAACTTCATCTAATCTCACTGCTGTGCAGATGATCTGTGAAAACACACCTCATTATGACAGCCCAGGAATAGCCTGGAGTCTGAGCCAGGCTAGCATCAAGCCACAGGTTTGGTGTTAGCTCCCCTCCAAAACTAAAGCATATCTTGGATTGAGTTTTAATGATTATTATTATTATTATTATTATTTTTTTACAGTTAGGGGCAGAGTTTGAAACAACTCCTCTACCGGGATTTTTTTGAAAGCCGGAAGTTTTCCAAATGAACCATAAATGGCACATCTTATTGCAGTCATAAAAAGAAGGAGTGGATCTGTGATGATAGTGTTAGTTAAACATTAATTTATATCCCTTGATGATTTGCACCCATTGAAACTGTGTGGTGTTCATTGTACTAACTCATCCTGTAACTGAAACCAATAGTACTCAACAGTGGGAGTGTTCTTTTGCTTTTAAATTCAAACATTTTTATTTGCTCTCTGATCAGAATCTATGAACTGCTTGCACATTAAAATATAGCCCTGAATATCCTGCAAATAATAACTTTTTTATATATATTTTTTTATCATCCAACAGCTTTCTGTAATTTACCCCATGATGAAGGTCAAGGCACGGGCTTCATCTTCGCATCATATTATGACCCTGATACCGATTTGTGCTATCCCTTCATATACAAGGGAGAAGGGGGAAATGAAAATCGTTTCACACATGAAAGAGAATGCATAAGAAACTGCTCAACCAGGGCAGAGGAGATCTACCCCATTGATGGTGAGAGCACCTCATTCAACTAAAGTGAACAAAAGTGTAGATTCATCTAGCTAAAATTACAATATCCAATGTATCTTCAAAGACAGCTGAAAACAGGATTCACTCAGGCCAAATAGTTTGGCGCCTGTCTGTCATTCTGGCTACAATGTGAGGACTTTGGAATATGAACTAACCACATAGATAGGAGTTTTATGGCCTAAAGGCCTATGAGATGAAAGACTACAGCATCAAGCCTCCCCAGTCACAACTCATTTGTAAGTGAAAACAAGAGAGAGAGAGAGAGAGAGGAGGTGTTGCTTGAGGTGTTCGTCACTTCAGGTGTTATTTTATATACACATGTATCGTTGACACTATGATTATGTAATAGTAAAACACATAACTGTCAGTTCTACTCCTTTACATGAATTGCTGACATGCCATTATTTCCTCAGAGGCTGCACCGGGGCGGTTTCAAGCCTCAAGTAATAGCAACACGCCACCAAGTGGTGAAAAAGCAACAGCTCATGACACAGAAAAACCTGAGAGAAAAAAAACAGCCTTTACAAACAGTTGGATACATTTTTGATCATGCTATAAAAAGTGGTTGTCTGAAGATAAAGTGTTGGCACACAACTAAACACATTCCTTTTTTAAAAATATGAATTAAATACTATTATTAAATGCTACCACTAACAGCACTGCCACTGATAATTGCTGTTCCTCCTTCCCAGAAACCCAAGCTTGCCACTTCCCGCATACGAAGGGACAATGCAGCGGTCAGTACTTGAGGTACTACTACGATTCTGTTCATGACAAATGCAAAAAGTTCCTTTACACCGGCTGTGTTGGAAATGGAAACAGATTTTTCGACCAAGTGAGCTGCAATGCTACTTGTGATGGTATCCATGGTGAGCACGCTTTACTGCATTATGTACTGTGACATTATCAGTGAATTACAACCCTACTGCCAATGCATGTACAAATGAGAACTGTTTTGTAACAAGTACCGATTGCTTTGCTTCTAAGATGATCGTGAGGCAGAAGAAGAAGACGAGCCAGACACTCCAGTCGGTGAGTAGACAGACTTTTCTTTTCATTAATTCTGGCATTGAAAAAAAATATGTCTACATTGCATTCTCCAATAAACAATAATGGTTTTGCCCATGATAAATGTTCACTTTTAATTGAAGAAAAAGTTTTCTTCATGGCCTACTACCAAGCTTTCACACAGCAGAAAAAAGAAAAGGAAAAAAGTTCAGTATTATATGATGAATAATCTACGTAGTGACTGTTTATGAATCCCGTCACAACTGTGAAAACACTTTCTTCTTCCCTGAACAGCTCTCATCTGTGGAGTTGTGTTTGGTGTCGTTGGTGCCATCATCATCATAGTTGTAATTGCCCTGACCATACAGTCATCGTAAGGCGATATTAGTTTCATTTTTCTGCCTTTTAATCTTGGTGGGCAAATTGCCTGCATTTTGATTTTCTCCTCTTTTTATTTCTCAAGCGTATTTATGATAGATTGGCTGGCATTTCCTTTAATTTTTCATAATTTATTCTATTTTTTTTAGGGGTAAATCCAAAAAGGAACCAAGGAAAACAAAGGAAAAACAGACTGAATCACCTCTTCAGGAACAGGGCATTGAAATGGCATAGAGGATCACATCACTGAACAAACAGCAGGGTTTTCTCTCAGCTCGCTTGAGTGTAGTAACACCTCCTGTCACGTGTAAGCATTCAAAAGAATTTGCCAACATTTGTTAGTTCAACATGCAGCAGATCTTTCATCGACATGTGTGAAAGCCATCACAGTTTTGATCAGCTTATACTGTCCATCTTTTTAAATATGCAAATATACTGTATATACTGCATTGTGTATTAAGTGCATGTATTCAGTCTGCTCTGTAATAAATACTATGGTGGACAGAGAATAATACAGAAAAACAACCGTTTTTACAATATCAAGCTCTGAAGTTTTTTTTTAATCCATGAGTAAGTAGGGATAAAATCTTGTTTTATTTTTGTGATTTAAGTTGCATATGTGTGATAGTGTAATTTTTGCAGACTAATCATCAGAACACATTGTTTTATAAGAAATGCGCTGTATGAGTTACTTTTTTTTGTTGTTGTTGTTATTTAGGTAGCATTGTCCTCCATCCAGACATTTCAATTATTGCTTCCTGTGTTATAATACTTGTGGTTTGAAAGTATCTTGAAGTGACATTTTTTTTGTTTAACCAACTAATAAGCACATTTTAAGACACTGCTGAGGTTTTATTAATTTAGGCTATCACAGCATGCCACTGGCACTTATTGTTGATGTCAAGTCCACCACCATCACTGATCCAACATGCGTGCATCTAAAACATGGGCTGTTTTGAGGAAACTTGGAAATGTGATTGGAGAATTCAAAAAGGTGCTATGTTTAACTTTTGTTAAAGCTGCTCTATGAAAAACTGAATGTCAGCTGAAGTAAGAGAAACAATTGACAATCATGTAGGGATACAGACATCAAATTTCAAGCTTATTCCACTTTTTGTGTGCAAGTTTAGTCTAAACAGTCCTCACTTCACTTAACCCTCGGCAATTTTACGCAAGTGGACCTTTAAATGTCAAAGGCCCATGTCTTTAATAAGCCATGTGTGAAAAGGCAAAATGTTTTTTAAAGGGTATAACTTGATGGAAATAGGATTTTACATCTAATCCCCTTTTGTCATGTACAATCTGCATAACTCTGATATTTTCAAACCACAGATGCTTTTTGAGCTGCGAAACACTCAAAACTCATGCTGTGTTATCACATACACAGTCACACAGAACAATATCTGTTCAGAGAATTGACTTTCTAATTAAAGGAATGTTTCCAAACTTGTGTTCTGACTTTCTGTGAAAGGCGTATCCCTGATTAAAGGTTTTCAGTTTGATGCATTTGACACAAAGTATAAAGTTAACATGCTTTGTGTTCATGCAAAAGCAAAATAATCATAGTTACGGCTTAAACATAATGCTTTTGTCAAGTTGACATGAGTCCAGTTTGTACATGAATGCACTGACATGATGAAATTCAAACTAATTAACAATTTAACAGAGTAAGCAATGTAGTCATCCAGACATGGTATCTATAGGACCACCGGTCATTGCAGTGAGAGCAGCCAAAAAGAGAATATTAAGACACAAAAACAAGTTGAAAGAAACAGTGAGCGCAAAAAGATCTTTCGCATGCATTCATGTACAAATTTTATAAAACAGACCTGGCAAAAGAGATGGGACCAGATAAAATCAATTCATCAAGGGTTAAAATTTCAATAGAGCAATTGATGAAAAACAGCTAAAAGCGGCCAGACATATGCCCATAATGTTTCAGGTCTCAGCAAAATTTTCAACATTCACTGCTGATTTATAGGTTGATTATGATGTAAGCGAAATAGAGATTACACTGGCTCGATACTGAGGCCTTGCTTCCAAACCGGATGTTTTAATTGTGACAAATTTTGCAACAAAAAATGGAAGATCAATCATTTCAGCTGATAGGGGCATCCTGATAACAGTGGCCTGGGTCTGGATTTTCCAGCATGTGATCCCCTCTCTCTGCCCTCTCTTTCCTGTCTTGCTCTACTGACTCCATTAAATAAAGTAGAAATGCCAAATGAGGCTGGCTCCTCTGACCCACACCCCCAACCGCCTCACTGAAGATGCTGCGATGTCTGCTGAACAGGAGGGCCGGGCCACCTGCCTGCTGGAGCAATCCTCCGACACTGTACATGTCAGGAAGTGACATGTCACTTGCACAAGTCTGATGATGCACAAGTCACTTTGACTTGTGCATCATCAGACCCATTCACACCTTCATCAAGTGGAGTTCAGACTCTGCCTCTTTGCTCCTTTCCTTTTCAGAGGTCACTTTTTGAAACACTGTTTTGCTGCCTGGCCAGGGACACAGAGAAAGACTGAATTTTCCACTGCAGGAAATAAACGCAGTGCTGTGGTGCAGGCAGTCCAGACCGACTTCTGTTTCATTTAATGTGAATAGGTGCAAACTAAAGGGAAGAAATTAGAACACTAAACTGGTCCAATGACACATAACACAAAATTTTATTTTTTATATAGAGTATGTTGCTAGACCAAGGGGTATTGGTCAAACAACATGCTTACATTTTTACATACTTTTTTTTTTTTTTTTAACAGAGAAGTGTAAAAAATGTTTACATAGCAAAGCCATGGAGAAACTCCACAGTTCATCTTTAATGCTGTCGTGTCTGAGAGGGTTAGGAGGCCGGGGGGTACTGTAAACTATTTTCACCCAGCAAAAGTCACACTGTGAGCAGTTTAATACATTTTAAATGTTTAAGCAGATAGGCTACATTAGATGCCGTGGCTTGAATGAACGATACTTCTCATTACGTCGCAACTACGAGGGAAGGAGGAAGTAAGGAGAGTGTCGTTTGGCCTCGGCTTCATTTGTTTTCTGGTTAGAGAATGGCCAAGCCGGCAGACGCTACGTCACTTCCTCAACTTATTTCCATTTGTTTGTAGCTAACGCCAACAGTTATCTGTAACCTTAGACAGCGTAGATAACGTTAGCGCACGATACTAAAACACGTTTTCATCGTATTTTTACCAAATAATAAGGAGAAGAGATGCTCACTTGTATTTTTTTATATATATATATAAACAGCAGTACTGTGAAGTTGTGTGGACAATATAACTAGCCGTTTAGCGTGTTAGCGTTAGCCAAGTTAGGTGAACGTGCGCTAGCTAAGTAGCTACTTTGAGAGGTAGAGAGCCGTTTCAGATTAATTAGGTATCTGTTGTTGTTTTGTTTGTTCCGTCTTATCGTTGATGTTGTTGTGTTGGCTGGCTGCCTTAGCTAACAAGTGTAAATTGATGGAGTGCCCTCATCTGAACTCAAACGTGTGCTTCGCCGTCGACTCCTCCAGGCTCCCCCATGGTACTCCGTCCTCCTGGTGCTGCAACGGTGAGAGAGCTGTCTTTATCTGCCTTGGGTTAGCTGAAATTAATATAAAAGTGAAAAAAGAGTGAACATTTTGTAGTACATCCTTGGAGTCCAGTCCGTTTCCACGTGGGACTGCCAGACAGCTATATGTAAAAGCTACAGTTCCGTCTTGGGAAGATGAGAAAACCTAGTTATGCACTCAAGAGTTACCTCGTATGAGAAAGGGCTTCCATCAAACACATTTTCATCACATATTGTGAAGTTAATGGTGTTCACGATTACATCTTACGAAAACATCTGATCATGTGCACCCTCTCCTTTGATGTCTAGTTTGCAGATCTAACAAAAGTCCATGGGTTTGCCTTACCTGTTTGATTGTGCATTGTGGGAGGTAAGTATTATTTTTAACTAAAGCTATATGCACAAACTTACATACCATGCTATTAACTATTACACTGAATACACTGAAGTGCTTGTCATCCTTTTGGGCTTGGGGATTAAGTGAGTGAGTTACAAAGTCTTAATCTCTTTCCGTAAAGATATGTTAATGGACATGCAAAGAAGCACTTTGAGGAGAGCCAAGTGCTTGGCAGCAGCCAGAAAAAGGGTGAGAAGCAGGAGAGAGAGAAAAACCATCATTCTGTCTGTATGGACTGCAGCAACTACAGCATATTTTGGTGAGTGTTTTTCCTGACCAGCCTATCACTGTCTGTGATCTACTCAGCTTGGGGCACTGTAAAAGGTCAAAAAAAAAAAAAAAAAAGTCAGGAACATGCAACAGTGAGGTGGTAGTATACTCCATTAGACCATTTGTTGTTGGTGAAATCCATTACTTTTCTTGTGATCCTGCGTTCTTCTCTCAATAAAGCAACTTGCCACATTTGAGCACAGATGTAAAGTACACCCAAGATTTGAGTGTTTCTGTAAGTAGTTTAGAAAAATCAGTCCATGTTGTTTGCATGTACACCTGCATTTAAAAGCAACTTGCTACCCCATTTACCCTATTCTTAAAGGATTGCTGTGGTTATAATGCAGAGTTTCTAGTAGTTCTTTAACATTTCAAATGCTAACTACATATGTGTGCATATGTTTTTAAGTTGTTGTATGTGGGTTTATAGTTACAGATGTGATGACTTTGCTGTAAATGATACCAAACTTGGGCAGGTGCAGAAGGTGAGGGAGCACCTTCAGAGTTTGGAAAAGTAAGTACCGATACGGAGACTCAAGTCTTTCACACCATAGGCGACATGTAGTTATTGATTGTTGATTTATGTAATTTTGTATAATTAGCAATGTCAGATATGCATAATATCTGTATTTTATGTATATGTAATAGTAATTACAAAGTAGCATCATCAAAAGCCCAGATAAGGCATTTCTGCCAAGGAAGATTTGGATATTCTAGAAGACTGACAAAATTTGTAACAGCATACTAAAGCTAGATAGCAGTGTTGAGGTAAAACAATTTTCGCTGTTGCAGTTCAGCAATGATTGGGGACAGACAAAGGAAAAGGAAACTTCAGGAAAGCCCGACTCCAAACACCAAGATGTTAAAAGACAATGTAAGTTTGCCAGCACATTGTGGTTGTTTTTCATTTTAACAATAAGAAAGATGTCTTTACTCCAAAGTTACTCCCTCAGTACAATCAAAGGACCAGTAAATTTGTTTGTTTTTTTTTTTCTCAGATTTTCCTTATACAAGTCCATATTCACACTGTAGGGTATGCCTGAAATTGTCTGCAAGTCATACCAGACTGTATAGAGTTCATACTTATGAGCACAGCACCTCTTTGTCAGCGCAGCTAAAATAAGAAAATGCACCTGCATAGAAATGCCTTAACTAGCATTTTTTTGTTTCCAGTCTGAGTCATGGAATATTTTGTATTTGTATTTTGTATACCCAAGTCAGAAGAGAAGGAGAAATTAAATAAATACATGTGTTGGAATTTGATTGGACATCAAAGTTGATTCGATCAATCAAAATATGCCTTGATCAGGTCTGATTCCTATCTTGTATATTGGATGTTGTCAAATGATCAGAGAAGCTGAACCTTTATACAAGGTTTTGTTCAAATTGGTAGCATGCGTTTCATGTTTTGAATAATTCCACAGTGCTCCAATGTTGGCAACATTATTTCATTATTTCATTAACATTATTTATTTTGATAGTTATTTACTGTTTTTCAGATTAGTGGTCATTGAATAAAAATGTGTTGCTGAGCATTTCATTTGTCTCTGACAGGATGGCACAGCTCTGTGTGCCACAGGCCTGCGGAACCTGGGCAACACATGCTTCATGAATGCCATTCTGCAGTCCCTCAGGTAAGTGTTTGTATGGAGGATCAGGTTTGTAGGTGGCCCACTGGGTTTGCAGAGCAGTTCAGCAGCTCTGCCCAGGCAAGCAGAGGGCCCCATGGCCAGTCATCCTTTAGTAATCCAGTCTGGGGCACAGCCAGTTGGATTACACGGACAGCCTGGAAACCAGAGCCAGATTTCCCAACTAAGGCCGCATTCAGGCCAAATCCGGCAATGCGGCACCTTCCCACAGGGTTGTGCAGAGGTGTGAGCATGTTTATTTTTGTTCTAGAACACAGTCTCTGGTAAACAAGGTTCTTCCCTTGGGCATCTTGGGTCTGATCGCCAGTTTATATGATTGGCCACTGCAGCTTGGTTCACCTTCTTGTTGGACGGCTGCTGTGGGTTTTTTTGCCTAAACACACTACCCCATTCAATTGTATTGTAGGACTGCTGTTTTTCCCACATTGCCAGATGTCTGAATGCAGCCTAAGTGGCATTTTATCTGGCCCTTAAGGCTATTGAAAAGCCTCATCTAGATATCTCTAGCCTATATTAATTGGATGGAGTTTGTTTATGCTTTTATTAAGCTTTAATCTGTCCTTCACAAACATGAGGTATCTCCATTCAGCTCATGTACTTGTTTATAGGTGTTCTGTCTGCCTGTTATTACATGTTTTTTTTTTTTTGGTTTATTTTGGTTTTCAGTTGTTGGATATCTCACCAGAGATTGCATGTTTTTCTTTGATAGCAACATCGAGCAGTTCAGTTGTTATTTCAAGGAGCTGCCTGCAGTGGCGCTACGCAGTGGTAAGACAGCAGGAAGGAGGATGTACCACACCCGCAGCCAAGGGGACAGCAGTGTGTAAGGTCCTCTTCCGGAGGAGGGAGGAGTTGTGGCACTGAGTACATTGATCTGAAATGAACTGCTACATTACAACAAGCATAAAATCAATTTTTTTTTTTTTTTTTTTTTTTTTTTTTTTTGACAAGTGTTACTTGTGTTTGTCTGTGCAAAATAAGATGTGGCAATAATTACTCCTCAGCAGGCTCTTAACAATTGTAAGTATATTATCCTCTGCAGAGAAATTGTAGACCTAGACAGGCAGAGGAGTAGTCTAGAAAAATACAGTTTTATGGCCATCTAGTCGACTCCTGACTGTCTCAAATTAAAACAAAGCTTTACCCACAGTTTGGCAGTTTGACCATGAACTGTGAACAGCTGTTAAACAGCCTTGTTGCATTTTTTGCAATATCTCTTTAAATATATACACTTGATTGCATTTTAATAATACACTGGGAGTAGTTCTACAGTTGTTGTTTTTTTTCTTTTTTTGCCTTTACCCAGTATTATATATGCCATTTGATGTGGATCGTGTCACATTGTGCAGCATGATGACAGATTTGCTCTGTTGTCCAGGTCTTTGGTGGAAGAGTTCAGGAAAACTCTGTGCTCCCTGTGGCAAGGGAGCCAGACCGCCTTCAGTCCAGACTCCTTATTTTATGCCATATGGAAAATCATGCCAAGTTTCAGGTACATCAGCATTGTGTAGAGTGATGTCATTTGATTAATTCAATACAGATTAAATTCTGAGCTGAGCATATTGCTTTCCTCTTTGCTAACCTGTGAAACCTTTTTTTTTTTTTAAATGTGCGTGCGTGTGTGTGCGCATGCGCACACAGGGGCTATCAGCAGCAGGATGCCCATGAGTTCATGCGTTACCTGCTGGACCACCTGCACAGGGAGCTCCAGGGCAGTCCCAACGGAGCGGCTCACCCGGTCTCACCTCAGGACGGAGTCAGACTCTCCACCTCAGGGGGAAAATGCTGCATGTATGACACCCTAATCTTACTAATTTGAATATTTACAATAGATACACACACTACAGAACGTTTGCACCAGCAGGCCACGTGCTGTCACCCATTCTTGACATTTCTTATGAGGATGGCTGTTTCTATTTTGCTTTGCAGTCTTAGCATATGTTTTTGGACGGTGTAGTAACACACACATGGTGCTATTTGAGTGCTGCCCTATTGTGATTACATAACATCCCTGTACTTTTGACTTGGCAAAGAGAGACAAAGTTGTTTGATAGGCAGCCCTCTCATTGAGTATACTTGGTGAGCTACTGCAGTGATTTTTGTGGAAGACAAGGCACATCGAAGCTGCTGGGAACATCACCTTGTTCAAGAAATAGATTTACAGAATAGAGTCATACCAGTGGCTGAGTTTACTAACTAGAAGTTAGTGCAAGTATTCACAGCTCTTGTCAAACTACCACACACAGAATATATTGTGTTCTTTAAAATTTTCTCTTGCTTATGCAAAGATGTGATGTAATGCTGATTTTTAGGGTGAGTGCATTTGCTGATTTGTGTTGTAAAACTGCAGCATGTTTGCCTTTGGTTCTTGTCAGAAATGGGACCCCCACGGTTGTCACATCTATATTTGGTGGCATACTTCAAAACGAAGTGAACTGCCTGGTATGTCGGACAGAATCTCGGAAGTTTGATCCATTCCTTGGTAAGATGCATTGCCAAGATCCTGCTTTTTGTAGAGTGCCCACTGGGTGATGTGGTACCAAGGAGGAGGATTTAGTTCCTTTCTTTTTTCCCCTATAGATCTGTCTTTGGACATTCCCAGCCAGTTCAGACAGAAGAGAAGTAAAGACCAGGAGCCTGGGCCTACTTGCACCTTACGTGGTATGTTCTCTTGCCCAGTGGTTAGGATAAAGATGGGATAATGATTTGGTAGATCCTTTTTTTTTTTTTTTTTTTTTTTTTTTGGCAGTGATGTAACTGTGCGTTAGCGGGATTCAGTGCAAACATTTTATGTGTGGTTGGTCTCTTTTTAGACTGCCTGCGTAGCTTCACAGACCTGGAAGAGCTTGATGAGACGGAGCTCTACTTGTGTCATATATGTAAAAAGCGACAGAAATCCACCAAGAAGTTCTGGATCCAGAAGCTGCCAAAGGTTGGAGATGTACCATTCCTGTGATTTCATTCTGAATTAATGACAGTATAGTAATTTGGAAAAACATTAAATTGGGCTGATATACCATGGGCAAAGTACTGTTGTTTTGGTTTGATAGGAGGTTTTGTTCCCCATGGTAGGTCTTGTGTCTGCACCTGAAAAGGTTCCACTGGACCGCCTTTCTGAGAAATAAGGTGGATACCTATGTGGAGTTCCCACTGCGAGGCTTGGACATGAGGGGCTATTTATTGGAGGTGAGCTAATAACAGTTTTGTCAAAACACAATTGTGAAGCTGTGAAATTTTAATGTGGGGGACCAAATGCCAGGGCAGAAATTTGAGTCTGAACTAATAGGTCAGAGATCACCTGTGCTCATGCAGTTAAGGCCTTTGTCAAAATCTGTCAAACTTTTCTCCCTGAAGTCCATTTTAGTAAGATTTGGGAATTATTAATAGAAGTGGTGCTAATATTGGTATTGGTATCTCAGTGTCACTTTTAGGACACATTATTATGTACGCCACAAATGAGTAGCAATCCTTAACTATACAGATGCTTTGTTAAACCTTTGTGGTGAGGGGGAGTTGTTTGGTGACTCCTTTAAAGAAAATACACCAAATTTAACAAATGATTAAAAGGCAGTGCCATACATACCAGAGTTTACATACCAGAGCACCAAGTCTTGGACTGAATTGTCTTAATATTAAGACAAAAATATAGCTTGCGATGAGAACTGTTGGCCAGCTTTCCTTTATTGCTTATGTGCTTCGTCTTTTTAAGTAAGAGATGTCTTACAACTTGGAATGCTACACTAAATGCCAGACATTAGACATGGTCAAGCATATGAAGTATGACTGTGTAAGATAATGACTACATTGTGAATTGGACACAAGCAGAGCAACCACAGACTGCATGATAGAGACAATTTGAAATATGATGTTATGGTATGAACTCTGTTTATGTGCAGAAAATTACAATATCTACTGTGCAGAAGTGGTGATTTAGTGAGACTTGAGTCCAATGTTATATAGCTTGCTGATGATAGCTTCATAGCAAATGCTGAGAGAAAATAAACTTGATGTCTGGCTTGTTGGCATTAGAGAAGATCAGTGATGGCTTCTGCCTAACCAAAGATAAACTGTGGAAATTTAAAGATACCACTGGTGTTTTCTAACTCTGTGCTGACCTCTGTCGTTCAGCACTGATTCACATCAAATCAAAATGGATACGTGTCCACTAGGGCTGTGACTTTCCTCCAAAATAAATTTCGAATTTCGATTGCCCTATAATGTCAAATATCGAATTATGTTCGAATTTTTAGGGTCAATTTTAGTCTATTGTTTAGCCTATTGATATGTACAATATGGGTGTCATTTACGGTCTGTCCGCCAGAGGGCGTTTCAACCATATTAACAAGCGCTTTCCTTCTGAAAGGCACAACATTAATAATGACGATCTGGATGTATTTACGATCGTATTTTAATAAGCACGCAAGATAACTAATGCACTTCAACTCTCACTCAATATGAAATTTCTTAGGAATGTCTAGAATATATAAAACAGACCACAAAAAGTACAGCAATGACGTTTAATAAAGCAGCCAAACGTATCCATTGCAACAGGTCAGGTCAGCCATGCTGTAAACTTCCTACAGGTGCGCGCTGCACTGATGCATGCCCACACTTTTTTATCCCGCGCACGATCACGCGTAACGTTGATTTGCGTCGTTACGCAACGTAAACAAAGACACACACACACACACACACACATTCGAACGTGAATTTCAGCAATCGAACGTTATATCCCTCCCTCCAGTTCGAATTAATATCGAATTTCGAAGTTCGTTGTCACAGCCCTAGTGTCCACCAAATAGTTTAGAGAAACTCATATAAAACTATGTTCCAAATATGTCATGGTATTTGTGCTCGACTAAAAGCAAAAAGTGGCATATCTCAAAATCTCTGGTGACCCTCCAACCTTTCCTCTAGTGCCACATTGCACACTAGTATCTCAAAATTTTTTTTTTTTTGCATTGCCATAAAATTAGGGTATGTGTTATTATGGATCCCACCAGATTGCTGGGCAAGATATGCCCACAGTCGCTGTGATTGGTCACAAACTCTGTTGGCCTGTTTCTTATTCATTAAATCAGGTTTGACATTGTTCCTCACCCAACCATAACCCTAACCTTAACTGACTGGCCTTTTCTTGCCTAGAACCCTGGTGGGATTCATCATAATGCTTTTTCAAACAACATTCATGTTGACTAGAGGAGGAAATTTTGGTGGCCATATGACCTTTCCTGCAGTACCACTAAAAGGTCCAGTGGAGCATCTGCATCAGAAATAACATGTTTGTTATTGAAAATTACATTGCTATTTTGGATGCATCCTCTCTTCCCCAAGTCTGCTTCCACCAAAGCTCGCCACTGAGCCAGCAGTCATAAGCTGAATATAAAAGTTGAGATTTAATTAAAATGGGAACTGCTTGGTGGATTATATACATACATGAATCATAAACCATAGCTACAACGCCAAGATATACTATTTCCAGCTAGCTCCCAGGTTAACAAGTAGCTGTCCTCATGCCTACCTTTGTACCTGCCACCAACAGCTGCTGTTGTACCTACCGTTTTAGTCAGTTTACTGTTATTGCTGTTTGCAGAAGACTGCAGGTGTGAGTTAAGTCTTTTGGGGATGAGTGTTGCAGGCATGGGAGATTATACTACACAAACAACAGGAGGGCCTTCAAACAACCAGTGTTAGATGGAGAAATGTCTAGAGCAGATACAGCATAAGTTGTTTGCTTGGTTTATGCCTCAGGAAAACAGAAAGAAATGCGCATTTTACCCTTTTAAATGATAGTTTTGAAATACCAGTGCATGGTACAACAAACATTAGTGATGTTTTAAAGGACCTAAAAATTGTAAATATTAAATTGCGTGAAATTAATATTGACGGAAGGGATTTGTACCACTGAATAACATCTGCCTTGGTGTCACATTTTCTCCCTGCCATGTTCGATTCTCAGCCAATGCAGTACACGCTCATTGTTGTAGCTCAGCGATACTGTGTCTGATTCCTGGTCTGGAAGGATCTATTGAAGATGGCAAGGGCAGTGGCCTTGCACATATTGGAAGTCACTGTGGGTTCCAGCAACAGTTAAATGGTGAAAATGTAATGCAGTGGTTAGAGAGATCATCCCTGAACCCGACGGTCAAGGTCCATGCTCCAGTGTCAGAAAGCATCCGCTCGCTTAAGTGTCTGAATGTCCACTTCTGTCTGTACAGGAAAGCTATCAGCAGCACTTGACAGACCAAGGCCTAAAATACATAGTCGAATAAGCCTGAGGTTTTCCTGGGCTGGAACACATGGGGGAGGTTTCCAAGTCTTTTAAAGGCCCTAGGAGTCTTGTAACACGCCAACTTTGAAACGGCCATAATCACTCAGGTTTTTGGAATATAGATTTATAGCAACAGTTTCCCATTCTCATGTTTCTGCCAGTATTAAAGTCTTATTGGTTTGCTTTTGTCTCAGTTATTATTGATAATGTAGCACTTTTTAAATTGTCTCTTGCTCATGTGTTGCCAGTGCTCTTTTGAGTCATAATGTATGTTCACTGCATATGTAATACAGATTAAAAAATTTCTCATGGCTTTCAATTTTTCCTTTTTCTTTAACTAGCACAGAAATAAATACTAATGTCAATGTTTATTATATTGTATATTATATATTATTTATTTTATTGTATTAATATTACTATATTGTTACTATTATGGTCAAAATAAGAGTTTTGAGAAGTAGAACTTAAACACAGTGCAGCAGGATTCTTGATCTTGAGTAACTTGATATTGAGTAAGTGTTGATATTGAGTAACAGCTTTTGGGGAAAAGATTGTATATTGCTTAGTTTTATACTTAATCTAATGCTAGATTAGTTACATGTGTGGTGAACAGTTTAAAGTAATACAGTACTGATTCCAGAGAAGGAATCCTCACCCTGTTGTGTGTTTACAGCCTGAGAAGGCCTTACCAGAGAGTTGCCTCTATGACCTTGTTGCTGTTGTAGTGCATCATGGATCTGGGTGAGTAGATGTTTTATTTAAATGTTTATAATTGACCAGAAATGCTTACTCAGTTAAGTAATTTGCTTACTCATAAATTATCATGTTGGGCTACTTCATCACCCAAGCAATAATATTAACCATAAGCCAAAGTATTTGATGAGGGCTGCTGTGGTAAAATATAATTTGTTTTGCATAAAGAATTCAATTTTGTATCATTATTGTTGATTACTTAACCTAGTGGTTTTGTAAGCTCTTGAAGCAGTATGTTGCTTGCCATCAGCCTTGTTTGGCTCCATATACTGCACAAACCAACACGCGTTCATGTGTTTTGGCACAGGCTTTCGTCACCATGGCAACTACAAAGACAGCTTGTCACCTACAAAAATCTGTCTAAATCTATAAATTATCACCTGCCAGGCAGTTCAGCCCACTGCAGTTAGCTGTTAATCACAATGGCGTTTTGAGTAAATATCACCCAGTCTCTAGTCAGAATGATTTAGACTCACCTTTGTAAAAATGTGTTGTGGACAGCTGCATCTTGAAACTGAAGTAGCCACTAATCAGTGAAAGCCATCAGACTGTAGTGAAAACGGGTTAAAAAATAGTCTAAGAAGCACTGTTCTTCATCAGTCCATTGCTGTTTTTTTTCCATAGGCCACTAGGTGGTGATATTGCACCATTACTGTCTTGACAAGCTAAACGTGTTCCTCTCACTTCCCTTGCTGTGGGCAATGTGCTGCATGAGGCCAGGCAGCCAAATGTGACGTATCCGTTTGTGTTTGCAGGGTTGGATCAGGGCATTATACGGCATATGGCAGCCACGAGGGCCGCTGGTACCACTTCAACGACAGCACGGTGACTCTGACAGATGAGCACGCAGTGAGGAAGGCCAAAGCCTACATCCTCTTCTATGTGAAAAGGCCTACCAAGGCAGGCTCAGACAGCACAAACACAGACAGGGCTGCTCCGGGAATGACAGCCACGGACAGGGTAGCCCCAGAAATAGTTGCTCAGGACAAGGTTATGGTGGATGTCGTAGCTACAGACAGGGTTTTGCCGGATGTGCCAGCCTCACATGTGGTTACCCAGGGCATGGTCACCCCAGATAAGGTTGTGTTGGAAAAGATGGGTGAAGAGATGGCTGTGCTGGATAAAGCTGACTTGGAGACGGTGGCTCCACGAAAAGTCACAACAGACAGGGATACCTCAGATAAAGGTGCCTTGGACACGGCTGCCACAGACAATGCTGCTGCACCATGATGCCTTCAGACTGTTAACAGCCTCAGACAAGCTCTTCACTCCGTTTCTGCCTCACCTGAATCACATTTCTCACAGTGCTTGATTTTAACTTGTACATTTCACATTTGATGTATGTGAAGGTATTTTGTTTTAATGGCATTTTATGTATGACAGGATCTTGTGTAACTGTGTTGTTTTGATTTTTGTGGGTTTTTTTGCATTTATTTCCTTGATGTCACATTCCTCAGTTGAGGTTGACTTCTCCTGTTGTAACAGATTCCAAAGGTGATCATTTCAATTGATTAAGAAAGCTTTAGCCTTGGAAAACCTCCTTTGGTCCAATGTTAAGCCTAGACTGAAGAGATTAACAATATGTCCAGACACTTTGTGTCACTATGATGTTTTTACTTTCTGTTGTTTTCAAAGTTTCTAGTTGACATTTTTATGTACCACCTCTAAGCAGCCTACTAGTACTCTTCTCCAATTTGTTGGGGAAATTTAGACAATTAAAATTCAGTTGTTGTCTTAATTGACAAGTGCTGATTCGAAACTTCTTGTAGCCTTTTGACCAGAACCAATGTGAACAAAATGCTCATCTTTCTGAAAATGTTTTGTTTTATATTTGTCTGCAGAGACTTTCTAGTCTTCAGTCTGTCTTTCATCTTGGCTAATTTGAATTGGGCTTCACAAAGAGGCCTGAGAAAATGCTGTCAGTTTTCAGACATGTCATGCAATGTGAAAATGAAAAGTGTGTGATAAACAACCTTCTTTTATTTTTGATATTTCTGCAGGTTAGGAAATTGTAATCCACTGCACAAACCCAAGACTGTTGCCCCCTCTTTCATAATATCACCTCAACACACCACACTCCGATAACTTAAAGCAAATTATTTGGTTGAGACACAAAGACAATTTCTTACATTGTGCATTACAGTCTGTTTAAGCCGTACAAATCTTGTACATTTAGTAGGTGCTAATATCTTATTTTAATGTCATAGACAGCAGAAGCACCCATTATTTAATTGTGTTGAAATGAATAGGGCACAGAATTGTGCCACCACCAGCTTATCTCATAAGACAAAATCCATCCTCAAATAAAGTCATACACATGAAGTTTAATAGTGACTCATTTTGTTTTTGTTAGTAGGATACACGATTAGGACATAGAGTTGAAAAACACTGGTGCTGATGAAACTCATATTTTAATCTGCAAGTTGAGGAGCATGAATGGTAAATATTTTCAGGACAAAGCTATATAATTGAAATGGGACAAGACTACTAGATCCAAAGATCTAGTAGCAGCAGCTAGATCGATTTTGTATTATCTTTGTTTTCTATGTAGTTTCATTCTGTTCTGTGAGGCACTTAACAAAGAAAAAAAAACATTGAAAGGCATGTAGGTAGATTAAAATGTCCACATGGTGCACATATGGCATTCATGTGAGAAAATGCAATTACACCTGTGTTGTCATATATGATTATGTAAGATCAATACACTCCCACACACCAGCAGGTACATTCTATTGATATGTCACCCATTCTTAACTGTCCGTTAACCTGCCTATGGCTTGTAATAAAAAAGAGCCTTTGATATGCTCAACTACAACCTCAGAGGCAAGGGAGCGAGTTTTTCAGCAAGGCTTTTTGTTGTTTTTCTTTTCCCTCCAGCGAGCATCTCCGCCCACACAAACACACACACACGTACATACACATACACACAGGAGCCCCCCCTCCTCAGGCCACGTGCCAGCCAGTCAGCCTTCTCACTTAGGCAGGAACAAGCACTCCTGTATGTTAAGAAGGAACAGCTGCTCTTCCTAGCCAGCTCACAGGTGGCTGTCTGTGGACTCGCTACTCTGTCCCTATTAAAGACACAAGTGGCCTTTTTTCTTTATGTATTTTTTCCCTCTTTGAGTTTGAACCACAGCTACTAATCAGCTCACGTTGCCTTGTATTTTTTTTTTTTTTTTTTTTTTTTTTGATGTTTTAGATGCAAGCTCTGGGATAGGACATCATGACTCAGGGTGAGTCATGGTACAGGCTGTAACCACCTTCCCTGCAGTGGCATTTCCCAATGTCTTGTGGCTTTAAACCGGTGATATCAAGTAGAGCAGGAAATATTGGGGATGAGCATACTTTGAGTAATGTGAAATGATGAAATGGATATGATGGTATTTGTGTCTGACAGGTTGAAATGTCCTCTAGCTCTGCATATGCGTAATTTCACACACTGAGTCACAGTTCTCTGTGTTCCTTCAGGCAAAAGCTATACTGTGCCTGTGACTTTAATTCACATGGATTGTTGTAAGGTTCAAGTCAAGAAATTGGAGTTTATTTTGCGATTGAGAGTATGGAGTTAAGTTGTGGTTCTAAAATGGGTCATTAAAGTTGTATATGTAAGGCCTTAGATACATATCTGTTAGAGAATTAGGGCAGGGCAGTGTAAACATCTGGCTCAGTCCAGTGGGCTGCTTGCCGCCTGTTGAGAGCCATTTGACAGATGGAAAGGGAGTGTATAGCTCACACACTTCCATCTTAGACTGCACCGGCAGTTGTCTTCCCAAAATAGCCTCCGCTCCACGGCCTTATATGTGCAGGCCTCCAGTGTGCGCCTAAGGAGGCATCATGTATCTGGGCCACACAATACAGACCGCAGGCTCATTGTTGCTGTTAATCAGCAGGCCTGTCACTGCCCTGGGGACGAGGCCTGTCTTTCTCCCGTGGCCGGCTCACCATGCATCTCACCCAGCTCAACTGTGAGTGTCTGCTCCACCTTTTCTCCTTCTTGGACAAGGACAGCCGCAAGAGTCTGTCTCTAACCTGCCGCCGACTGCGTGAGGTCTTCCTGGATCCCCGCCTGTGGTCGCTGCTCCACTTCAGCTCCCCATGTCAGCTGAGAAGGGACAACTACGTGCTTGGAGCCTCACTGCGCTTCTTGACTATCTTCTGGTACTCCAGCAGGGTTCAACAAGTGTGCAACATCGAGGACTGGTTGAAGAGCTCGCTTCAAAAGACCATCTGCAGTAAACATGAGAGGCTGGTCAGCACGTTCCTGGCCCATGTCTGCTATATGTGAGTGTTTGTGTGATTATCACCTTCTCTGTTGCATACAGTTTAAACCGTGCTTGCAATTTGCTAAGGATTATTAATTCTTAATGATGGGACGCTGACATGCAAACATTTGACATAGCTGAAAGCAGCTGAAAGAAAGTAGCAAGGATCCACCGGAGCTTAAGTTTCACAGGTCTGTTTTATGTATTAGTATGTAAGAAATGCTGGCGTAAAGAAAACAAAACTTAAGTGACTTTGTTTGTCATTCACACCCACCACAGGACAAAAAAAGATCGTCATCCACCAGTGCACAACTTACCACAATAAATAATGTTAAGCTGCGAGCACCAGCAGACACAAGCTCTCTCCAGCCTAAAATGGTTTAAACAAATGCCTGTGTGTAAACAGCACCTCCATCATTGGCCTTTAAAGGGAAAATAGTTTTTCCTCAATCAGTGAGCTCCTCTTGGACTAACACGTCTGTGTGATAACACAGAAATGGGGGGATAAGAGCACGCATTCACTTTTAACATCCTGCATTGATTTTCGCCGTGTTCTCATTAGAGACAGTGCATCTAGATTGGCTCCAGAGACAGCAAAATGACACATCTGTGGGACATAAGGCTATGACAGATCTTTTAACTAATGCTATATAACTATGGTCAGATGTCAGATAACATTTAGCTAAGTTAATTATATGACAGCTGAATTTGATAGATTACTGAAACATAAAATGTGCCAATTCTATTGACTTTTTGGCCTTCTGCATAGCTGGCTGCACAGAGGAATCAGCCTTGAGAGGCATAATGAGGTCTCTGGACAATTTCTTCAAGGCAGCCAGTAATAACCATTGACGTGAGGGAGCCTGGCCACCGCAGATGTCTGGGACAAGAGGAGGGAAGAGGGGCTGGCTCATTTGCAAAGAGCTCAGTGTATAACCCCGTGAGGATTTCCTGTATTGTGAAACTTGAGAAGCAAGCCAGAGCTGTAAGACCAGTCAAAACTAGAACCACCTACTTTGTCTGGATTCCCTATCTCACCCCCTTAAGTCACCATGAAATGGTGTACTGATAAACCTCTGAAATTGTTTTAAGGAAAAGAAAACAAGGGCACGTGACAGAGTGGGAGAGGAAAGAGAGGCTGTGGGGAAGATAAAGAGCAATTTGGCCACGGACCCTCCCAGTCTGCTGCAGACTGGAGATTTACACAGGCAGGTGGAGCCTACAATTGGCTCTTTGTTGCTGTCAGAGGAATGAACATGTGCGTCTGCCTCTGCCTGCCTCTTCCTGGATAAGGCTGCACACACATACTCTGATGCCAAGCTCAAATCTGTGTTGTTTTTTTTCTAATGGAAAAGCTATAAAACGCATAATGTTTGTGGGACTCTTTATATGCTGCAATTCCATGTAGTTTCCAATTTAACGCTGTTCTAAAGCCAGCTGAGTACAGCACATCAGAGGTGGACATCAAGGACTAAAATAGTTTAATTTTGCAAGTGAGCCACAGCACCAGAATTTTACGACATAAAAATACATGTACTCAGTGTGCAGGTTATTGTGGGTGGGTGGGGGTTGTTTGTGGGTGACAGCAAGTGAGATGAAAATTACATATTCCTGTAATTCAAAAGCAGATATGGTTGACTGATACTTCTGAATACTTTCACACATGCAGCATTTGAACAAACTGTCACCAAATAAACTGCTTTCTTAGAAAAAGGTCCTAACAGCAAACACATTTGACACATTTTACTACTTGAGTTTCAGTTTCAGTTCTGAAGAATCTGCAGTTTGAGATAAAAGGCAATGCACATGATCAAAAAACTACTCCTTTAGTAGTCATGAGCTTTGCTTGTAATGTATTTATAGCAGAGGTGGAAGTAACTAATTATATTTACTCAGGTTGCTGTAGTTGAGTAGCTTATTTGTGCACTTGTATGTTTTTGAGTATTTTTTTTTAAGTCAGTCATTTTAGATTTACTCCAGTACATTTTTACTTGAGTGTTGTACTTCACTACATTTTAAATCATATCCATTACCGAGAACAAATGATCAGTGACAGACTGTGGAGCCTTTCACAATGAATGCGCAGTCGGCAAAGATGAGAGGAGAAATTTGGTTCTGCTTTGTTGGCTCTACTTTTCGTCATTTCCAAATTTCCAATAAAAGGTGCACAATGACAAAGTGCATGGAAAAAGGCAATAATATCCACGAGTTGGCCTGACAAGAACCGTGTAGACTCAGCCATCATATTAAGTGCTTATTCCACATTTGTCAGTCGAGTCTGCAGGGTTGTCACTTCAATCAGCCCCCCAGAAATTTCGCACAATGCACCTTTAAATGAATCTAGTTTGAACCGTGTCCTCTCATCCTTTCATAACTGCATGGAAAAGATCACACCTTTCTCTCTCAACTTTTCCTCAGAGTGCATTTTAAATGGGCTACTTTTTTTACTTTTATGTCAGTAGATTTTTACAGCAATACTTCTATTTCTACTGTAGTAAAATATCAGCACAGTAACAGCCGTTTAAGTTCACCAGCAATTTGTGGTACTCTTTCCACCACTGATTTGCAGTTTAAGCATATAGGAGAACATCTATGTTTCTGAAATATTCACTTCTGAATTTTGACGGTACATATTTTCCAAAATCGAGGTAGCGTCTCCAAAACAATCCCTTCATTTTACGAGGCCAAAGGAGTCGAACACTAAATGTAACTCTAAGTTCCCTCTGGAGTTCACTGGATGATGTGACCAGACAAAATAACTGTTAGGAAACCAAACAGGTCATTAGAGAGATGATTACAGGTTTAAGGAGTTGTGTGGAGCTCTGCTGTGGCCTCTGCAGTGAGTTGTCTTGAGCTCAAACTAAACTGCCCTCCCTATAGTTTGCTTTAGCATAAACCATATCATAAGATGAGCTGTTTGCTGAGATATTACACCATGGTTGAAGATATGATAGATTATGATAACTGCCTTCGAGACAAATTGGACAATTTAACTTGTTTTTCTTCTTTTTGTTATGGTATAGACCAGAAAACAGATGTTTTTGCAAACCTGACATCGTGGTTTACTGTTCCCAAGCATGCAAAGGAGAATGCACAAAACCAAAAAAAAAAAAAAAAAAAAAGCCTCTGTGGAGTAAGCCTGCCACAGAGCAAGTTAAAGAGGAATCAGAGCTGAGTAAAACAATACACAAACAAAAACACACCTACTTGCCCTTCCCTCACATCTTCCTTCAACCACACTGATCCGAAACTGATTTTTTAATTATACTGTAGCTGTGACTGACAGACGTGGTGTGCGTCTCGGATGACTTTGATGATTTTTAAAGTCAAAGCTGCCTTTGCCACACACTAATCCTGTCAAAGTATATCTCAGATACTGATAGCTAGCTATTTGTATTTATATTTATATTTATATTTATATTCCACATTGTAGCTTTAAAGCTCCAGTGTGAGATTTTTTTTTTAACTATTGATGTGTACCTATAGTCTTTAAAGGTGGAATGTCCTGATGGAAAGCAATATAGGTGCTTCACACAGCCTTTGTGTCAAAATCTGAATCATTTTGAGAGGGAAAACTATCTTCAATCAGGACAAATAAACAAAAGCTATCAGTAGAGTGAGTGCGGCACCACAGGAGGTGCAATGAACCAGTTCCAAATTGTATGTATGTGTGTGTGTGTGTGTGTGTGTGTGTGTTTGAGTGACTTAGAGAAAGGAATTCGAGGAGGAGGAGAAATTAAGCATGACAGACTGTCTGCTGTGTAGACGGCTATGCTTTTGCAAAAAATAAACATCTGCACAAAGGGAAGAGAGGTGCCATGAGCGCAGGGTGGATTATGTAACAAGCGTTAATGAAGTTTTTATTCCTGTCGTGTCGTTATCTCCACTTAACTGCGCCGATACGCTGCCTTTCCTGAGTTGTAATAATGGAGCGACTGAATCTCTAAATGCCACCAGCTTTGGGCTCTTGTCATGCTAATATCCCCCTTTCTGTTAATGTCAATACCATGCAATCACATCCGCTGATAAAGCCCCACATTGGCCCCATGCAACAATGTGATGGGGCACGTGGATTGACTGTGCTATCCCATGTACAGAGGTTATTGGGACAGTACCCATAACACTCACAGGCAACTGGAATGTGTTTGCCTCACATGTGGTAAAGTGGTAAGATTATGTAAGTCTTTATGTAATCTGCATCAGTGAACGTGAATGACATCCCCGAGACACTGCCATCAGTGTGTCTGTCTGCCAGCTCTGTGCCGTTGCCCTGCCAGTAAACTGCACAGCTCTCCTGCTACTGGGAGGCAACATGAACACCACAGTTTACTGCTACAAATCATTCTCATTTCCAATTCTCATGTAAACATATGGCTGAATTTATTTTATGCAATTTTCCCAGTGATCAATCATCCTGTATTTGTTCCGTATTATAGCATCAACAGATCCCCTTTTATTTTTTTACAAAAGCTGATTTTTTTAAGGCAGAAAGCACATATTCCCAATGGGACAGCACATAAAGAAAAGACATATGTCCAATGGGACATTGCAAAAAGGAAGGACAGCTTTGGTCTAGGTATTAAACCATTGTACTGTCTGACAGATCAGGTTTCTGCTTCTCTGTGGTATTGTTTACAGTCCATTGACAGATGGCTCAGATCAGGCCTCGATCTATAGGCAGCCTCTGTTATCTGATTCTATTCAAAGGACCTCACAAGTATTCATCTTAAAATCGGCACACACGCCAAACAACCTTGTTTACTTTAGACAAGTCCCTCATCAAACAAAGTAATCCCTCTGCTACTGCACTGCATGCCCTAAGGCGTTGTGAGTCAGGATGACACTGAGCAGTCTTCCCAATTATTGTACTCCAGGATGTGTGTGTGCACCTGTCACCAGTTGATGATGTTTAAACCTGACTGTCTGCTTTCTCTGCCACAGGTGTCCCAACCTTCTCTCCCTCACCCTGTCTGGCTGTGCTCACATCACTGACCAGGATGTGATCGCCGTGCTGAAGAGCTGCAGGAGGCTGCGCTGCCTCCGCCTGGAGAACTGCGTCCGCATCACTGACTGCGTCCTGGAGGGTGTGGTGGCCCATGGCACCAGCCTGGAGGAGGTGCAGGTGGACTTCTGCCGGAACGTCACCCAGGCCGGGCTGCAGCTCGTCAGGGAGAAGAGGCCGGATGTTCAGCTGGGTGCAGAGATGAGTGCCGGCATGATCCCGGATAGCCTGCCTGATGAGAGGCTGGAGATCAGGAGGACACTGCAGAAAGTCCTCCAGTTCTCCTGATGGCAGCCTGTCATTTCCCAGGGACCACAAGGAGGAGCACTGCAGGGGACGCATCAGTGCTCTTTACCTTTTGACTGAATCTTTTGAGGACCAGTGCATTGTTTGCTGTGTTTTATTAGCTTTTGTATTTGATTTGTATCTGCTTTTGTATTTAATAGAAATGTTTTTGCCCACACTTTTTAATACTTTTTTATGTATGTGTTTAATATCTGTGTTCTTATAGAGCCATGCTGCCTCATCTAAATCGATATTCCATACACACTCATAGCAATAAAGTCTTACCAAGACAGGTGACCTTATCAGTGTGATGCAGTCAATACATTTTACTGACATAATTCATTATATAATTATTTTATTAATGGAATCTGACAGTTTGATTAAAATAACAAGTGCATACATTTCCCCCGAGAGGAGGCATGCACATCTGAAAATTGCAATTGCTCAGACTATAAGAGTGAGGGTGAATTGTGCACTTAATCTTTGTCACTGTGAACCGTGTCAGCGCACGGAAGAGTTCTCCAAGGGCAAAGTGGCCCTCAGCCTGAGCTGTGAGGAGGCAGTTTATATAAGATTTTGAGGCGTAGGAAAGTAGGCTGATTTGGCAGCTGTGTCCATCTGTAAATTCCATGTGACAAATTTATTGTAGGGCTGCTGCTGCTGCGGCGGTGCTCCACGTCCTGTGAAGCACGGTTGTATTTTCTTGCAGAAGGTCAACTTCATGACTAAACGCCTTATTTTCCACCTCATGTTCCCAAAAGGACAATGTGTTTTTCAGAAGCTGTTACTGTTAGAGGTTATGTTGAAAAAATACCCAATTCCAACTTTTTTTTTCAGTCTGGTTAGACTTTATACAATCATGATCCAATGCAAATAAGAGCTGTAAAACTATTCAAGACAGATTATAAAAGGATGCATAACCTTACTGTAACAGTAGGATGTTTTTTTTTTTTTTTCAAAAGTAGTCACATGAGGCACTTTTCACATGCTACTCCAGTGCAAAATTGATATACATAATTATAACTTTATGTAGACTTAAGAGACAAAAGGAGCTATTAAGGAGCTATTGCTGGATCCTGTATTGCAGAATTATAGCACCAGCGGTTGCTAGGAGTGATATTTCCTGGATATACAGTGGAAGGACTTATTATTATCAGGACTTATTATTATCAGGCTAAAAATGTTGATTGCATTTAATAACACTACTTTGTTGGAATGTCACAGTACTAATAGTGCATGTTGTGATTTGTGACATATAATCACAAAAATGATCAAAATTTGCTTTTGAAATCATTCTTGATGGACCCCAAAACCTTGCAACGCATTGTACTTGTTTCTACCCAGCATGTGGGCATATTGAAATGTGATTTTAGGTTTATCTATCCAGTTATACTATACAGTATTTACCTTATCCATTTTACTCCTCTTGACATTTGTCTGTGGCACCTGTGGCAGCTGCTTACACACAATATAAAACGCCACGATCTTAAACACTCACGTCTTGTCTGTATTTTCAGCGACGCAGCACTCTAGCAGCTGAACTGTGAATACCACATACCATGGTGACAAGAAACACCTCCCCAAGGAGGGTGGTGATAGCATTGCATGTACTCATTTTTAATAACATGAAAGCTGGATTGTTTTCCAGCAAAAAGCCCCAACCAGCAACTAGATAAATATAAGCCTGCTTAGAATCAGGACTCAACAGTGACGCGCCTGCCAGGAGAGATCATTTGGAGTTATGAGTTCCAGGTGGAGAGACTCCTGAGGCACATCCGCCTGCCCTCAGCGCTCCAGCACAATAACAGGAATGAGCCGTAGACATGTAACAGCGTGACTGTATCAAAGCGTCACTCCTCTGTTTTTCCCCATGGGGCGGATTTTTTTTTTTTTTTAATTTTATAGCTGTATGATTTCAAAGGGAGGCACTGTAGAAAGACCTGTTGCCCAGATGTTTGTCCTTACAAGCACTGCACTTTTCTGTGTGATGTTTCCACTTTGAGGCGACTGAAACCTTTGCTTACCTCGCTAACAGCGTCATATGTAACTATTGACTGCTTTTTTTTTTTTTGAAGAAAGCTCTTTTCCTGCTGACTTGTGGATAAGGTTTCCAAACACAGCCTGCACTCTCACAGAATCTGCTGAGAATTAGTGATGCATACTGATAGACAAATGGCCAGTCGGTGTTAAGGAGTGAATACCATGTTGAATATCATTTCATTAAACTGTGAGAGCTCAACAACTCTCTTTCTGTGTTTATTTTAACACACACTATAAGAAATACAGTAGATACTATCTATTATTTTTGCACATTTCAGTGAATAAATGAATCACATTTGGTTTTACTTGTGCTTTTTAGGGGGCCTTGGCTGAGTTTATTTTGCTGTAGGATTGTTTGCAGTGTTACGATAGAGTTCAGTCAGCGGCAAAATAAAAACCCTCCAAGATCAAATGAGGAACCCCACATGTGTGCCTGTCTCCAGAAGGGAGTGCGAGGAGGCAAAAGCAGCCTTACCAGGGGTGAGAGACACTAAATGTGGCTTTGGGGGTTGGGGCTAACTGTGTCTTAAAAGAGACCACACTTTGCAATTATACTTTCTTTATGAGAACAGGCTGCCAGAAAGTTCATGTTCAAAAGCGCCTGTTTTGAATTTCTTGCCAGCAGATTACTGGTTACAGCTGTTATCAAGATTTAACCATTTCATCTCTCACTACCTGCTTCTGAAGAAAAGATGTTATGCTGGATATGACCTGGATAAACAAACCAAAAAAAGGAAAAACACAGGTTTGTTTACCCCAGAACCTGGCATTCCCCGAATTGCACTTCAGTTGGTACATTAGAGGTTGTTGCACTGCCAACTTTACCTTTTCAGTTTTCCATGTTGCCTTCCCATTGGGGATACTTGGTTGTTTAGATTTTGCATCTGGCTGTTTGCTGATATGCTTTCCATGTTTGCTGATATGCTTTCCATGAAGCCTCAGCCAAATAATCCACCTTACAGGTAGAGGATACTGGCAGTGGAACATCATATGGGAGAACGCTTGTAATAGCGTTTTAAGCATAAATTGGATCAGATTCACAGTCTGCAGGTTTTCTGCTCCAAACATGACACACCTTCAAGGAGAGAGGAGGAACTAATTAGTGAAATCCCCTCTTGAGGTTACAAGTTGGAAAGAAACCTGTGCACTCTTGGCCCTCTGTGGTAGAAGACTGGACACCACTTATCTACATGAACAAAAACAAGTTTCAAATCTGGTATGTCCAAACAGAAAATAATATAAAAGGTTCCTTCCAAGGGATTCATTTAATTTGTTTCCCCTGCTCCATTAGAATAACAAATTTCATTAAAGATTTTCAACCAAATGCAACAATTAACTGTCTAATCAGTTTAATCATCTGCTCTGCTCTCTTCAAGTGGTGTCACACTGAGATGTGGACCGTGAGAGATTAGCAGTGTGGCAGAGTGTATTTAGCAAGGGCAATGCATGTTTAGGTTACTTTTTGATGTGAATCATAATAGGTGAAGAGGTGAGATACATAATCTAAAATTTATAAAATTTATGGTGTGATTTTAATTTGTAATGGAAGAGAACTAGCAGGAGAAACGGTACAAAAAGTTAGTCAAGACCGTTTGTGTACAGCACTCAAGATGAGTTTAATGTTCTACTTTGTTATTCTCTAAAGCCATTATGGAAATGTTTCTCTCTTGACTCCTTTGCCATGCAAATGCACTGTTTATTTTGTTTGCTCAGCTTTCTCTAAAAGCCATACTTTACACAGGAATGGTATGTTAAACTGGTGGAATTGATCCCACACAATGAGATGTGGTTTTCAACAGCTTCAGAATAATTGTGTCTCATTAATCATTCCTGTTAATAAGGAGTTGGTGTTTTCGAGATTCAGCCAAAAATCATTAAATGTACTAAAAGACCCCCATTATGCTACACACACACACTGCTTTTAAAATTTGGCTTTTTAAGGGGGAAAAAAAACCTAATTAGTCTGCATCCAGCCATTAGCAGAACAGAGATGATGTTTTGCCAAATAATATGTGTATATTCATTCAGTGGGAGCAGAGAAAGAAGCAGATGCATTATCTCAAGGTTTCATGCTGCAAGAGGGTTTTTGCAGAGCTACAGTATAGCAGTGCAGGCCTCTCCTCGATGTGAAATATGAGATGATAAAGGCAGGATGTTGGTGGTAACAGAGGGAGGGGGGGGGGGACTGGAGCAATGGTGGTAAAAGGAAAGGGGCAGCCATTTGAGCCCTGAAACCTGAAATCAGCAGTTTCCTGACAGCCTTATAAGGTCGGCCATGGGAGGCATTTCCAGTATCCACCCACTGATTACTCACCCATAGAAAGAGGAGGGGGGTGGGGGTGGGTATTGGGTGGAAGTTTCAGTGGAAGGAGAGAAAAGGAATGGGGGAGGGGTGGCTTTTATTTTTCCTTTTTTTCTCTGTTTTTTTTTTTTTTTTTTTTTTTTTTTTTTTGGAGTCCTTTGTGTGCATGCAATCCTGTGACCGACCAAATTTGTGGAACAGGGCCCGACGCAGGGAGGGACTCTGATTATCTCCATCTTATTCACTACAGAGGACATCTGAGCCTCAGTGTGGTATCAGATGCAGAGCCAGCTGGCTTCGGGGGACTAACTAACACATCAATAACTGTGCTACTTTTCACAACCCTTAGCTTTATGTCATAAGACTCCAGGGCATGCTATTACCCAAAACCCCCTTTCCAGATCACACATTCTACCATGTCACGGTTTACAGTCTAGACAGCGGAGGTATGATCGACACACCAGGATGGTGTCAATTCTCTGGTTCCCACTTCTATTATCCCATATAAATATGCATGCATAAGAAACGCACCTGTTTGGAGCTCTGCAGCAGTTTGACCATCATCTAAGTCTCATTTTAGTTGACATTTTAGTGCTGTGCTTGTTGCATGTATGTATACCATTGCTTGCATGTGCCATCTTACGCCCACTCAGATAGGTGTGAGGTGTGAGTCCTAAGGGCCCAGCCTGCAGATGGAGAGACCCTTTTATTAATGTAGCAGCGCTTTGAAGCCCCTTTCTTGTCCTCACACACTTTTTCACCATATTTCCCGCTGGAGTAACTCAAAAGGCTCCTTGCCTCAGGCCGTGCTCCTTAGATAGCACTCAGGAGTGAGCCTTGATGCCATAGTTGTGAATTATTTAGAGTTTTAGTCTTTGGTAGACACGGTTAGGCAGCTACTCTCCTTTTTATTTACAATCATACCAATCCAGACTACAGAGAGCATTGCATGTATATCAGTGGAAATTAAAATCAGTGCCTTTACAGACAGGCAATGCTTTCAAAGACCCCAATCTGGTGTGAAATAGTGGGTGTCATCATACATAAACCAAAAGGACAAGGGGTTGCTTGTCCTTTCCTGGTGCATAGTGATTTTTTTGGCATCATATGTGGATAGTGAGAAATCATGAAGAGCGAAACTGAAAAAGATGTTGAAATGAGTGGGGTCACATGACAATCTAGGAAGCAGAGAGAGAGGGAAGATGCAGAGCAGCATCTTTGCGGGGGAAGTGGAATGCCGGATCAAGGACAGGGCAGCTGTGCAGTCGAGGGCAGAAACGACGTCTGTGTCTGCCACAGCACGGCAGCCAAAAAAACAGAGCAGGAGGGGCAACACAGACGGAGGTTTGACTCACTCGTTGGCAGTCTCTCACCTCCCACATTCACACTCTGTGAAAATGCATCGAGATGCCACCCTGCTTTCACATGATGACTTCTTTTTCTTTTTTTTCCACAGGAAACTCCATGCTAATATCCTCTCTCAGTTTTAGCTCTGCTCTACCCTAAAGTTAAATTTGGAGCATTTGCAAGTGAAAGAATGAAACTCCTGCTTACCTAATTTCAATCGTGAATCTAAATTGGATCATAAAGCGTTCGTGCTCATTACACGTGCATTGTGCTAGTTCAGCACACTCCAACACTCTTCTCTCTCCTCTCCAGTCTCCTGTACCACACATCCTTTTACTGTGAGTGCCTCTGTCTTCTCATCACCCACAGAGCATCATGTAACATGTCACTGACGGACACGGGAGGTCATGAGCTCGAGAGATCCAATCTCCTGGCACCCCGCTGAAAGGCGCCTCCTTTTATCTTTTCATTGTCTTTATTCAGGATCAGTCTGTCTATTAGAGGCTCGGGGCACTGCAGGTTAAAGCAGGTTATTCCAATTTTGTTAAGAGGCTTGATGTGTGAAGCAAGTGCAGCTGCCTAATTTCACTATTGCCACTCCACTGCTGCTCTAGATAGTGCTACATTATTGACAGACCACTGAAAGCTCCAGAAACCAACCTATTTTCATAACAATAAGTATTTATGCACACGTTTCTCTTTCTCCCTGGATACTTTGGGTATGATCTAATAACTCCAAATTTGATTTCCCTGTGGTTCTTAGCTAACTTGTTTTGGCCCGAGGCACACACTAAATAGGAGGCAAGAGCACACAGAAGTGGGGCTACTGCTCCCCTGTGGGCCGGAGGATGGGTCTATTTGTGGAGCTATTTCTGTTTCCGTCTGTCAGAGCATCCATAAAGGCTGAGCTTCGGCCAGAGCGCATGTGAGGGAGGAACTGGAGCACTGAAGGGAAGACAAGTGAACAGGTTGGATGGACACTGACAATGCTGCTTGGCCTGACTGCACACAAGGGCAAAATCAATCAATGTTTACAAAATGCACGATGTGAAGCAGGCGAGGAGCTGATATTGTACACCCTGTACTGTTCGCGTGGCCCCCATGCTGCCTGGTAATTAGACAGGCTGTGTGCGGGCCCTCTGTGTCTGCTGTCAATCACAGCTTCCACAAAGAGGTTGGATACTTGGACCAGGCTGCCAGTCCAACTGGTCGCACTCTGCAAGGGATGGAGGAGGACATCCAGCCTCCTCTGACGTGAGCATTGAGAGAGGACAGAGCAGCAGATGACATGTGCAAACAGGAGTGGGAGGCTGATTGAAGAACGCTAGTTAGTCACAGAATGTGCACATGGGAGCTGTACTCATAATGACAGGCTTTCATTGTCATATCATACTCTACATTGTTGTTAGTGCTGAAATTGTATGGGGAAAAAAAATCCTTAAAAAGGGTATGAATAATTGCTGTTGTAAAATGAATGTTTGGAGCAGTGACTCAGCCTCTGTTTGCTTTTTAATGGATTCTGAGCACAGAAAGCTTACTAGGTTTTTGACCTGGCGAGCGGGGAAAGAGCAGATATAGCAGCAAAAAGCAGGCTAACGCTCCAAGTTCATCCTCTTTCATATATTCTGGGAGAGGCTACATTTTAACATCTGTGCTCAGTGTTAAGCAGGGAAGGTCAGTCACCCCACTTGCTTTAGCACAAGACAGAGCATGCGGGTGTCAGAAACTGCAAGAAACACTCATTCAGATGCATGCACACTGTTTGCCAAAGTGTTTAAGGCAGAACACTGCAAAAAATCGACATTTTAACAAGTCATTTAGTCTTGTATTCATTGTTGAAAATATTATTTTTCTGTGGGATGAAATAATCTCACTTGTTTCAGAAATTTCTGGGAACAAGTATATGGAAACAATGCAGAGTAAGGCAGATCAGCCCACTAATATCACGACACTTGATTCAAGAAAATTCTGGAAACAAGCTGATTAACACTGGGAATAAGTGGGATTATCTCACCCTACTAGCAGATTTTTTTCACTTGCTTGAAAAAAACAAGATTTTAAGACTGAAGTTTACAAGGCTTGTGAAGAGGGATGTTTTTTTTAGCATGGCAAGCCAGCTTGTAGAACTCGAGGCATCGCTGGGAGTGTCCGAATACGCGCTTGTGTGTATCTGCATGGTGATAGGCCATGCAAAGAGTGAATGGTGCCAGCATGCGTGCTTAACCCTCCAGTCTTACCATGAAAAATGTCGAGACCCCTGGCCCCGACCCTGCTGGAGCGCTTGTAAAGCTGATTTACAGTTTAGGAATCAGCTGTTTCATCCCTCCTGCTCTTGCTTCGGACACTTTACCTGATCAAGTCGTCGTACAGCTACCATCATTGTCTTCACTGTGTGCAACATCATCATCATTTTAGTCACCCTCACCACAACCTGACAAGTTCCAGAGCGAGCATTCAGATCTCTAACCTCATTCAAATGACTTTCCGGATAATATATGGTGCAGCACTGACATTTTAGCTGGCTGTCCATGAATGTTTCAGAAAATGATTTCCCTGACAGGTCAGGCCAGACCTCACATTTCACATTGTGTCTTGTTACATTCTACTCAAAAGGCAATGTCAAAGGTCAGGTCAGGTGCTGTAAGAATAGCTATGAGCTCCTCCTGTCAATACCCTCCTACAGAAACTGAATATAGAGAAAGAATGGAGACTTGCTTTCGCCCTATTTCTGCAGCATCCTATTGTATTGCAAGATTGAATATGTGTAACCAGTGACAAAAAGGAAAAGTTAAGTCACATGCTCAGGGACATAGATAAAAGGATTGATGATATACTCACAGTGGAAGAAGTCTTTTCATATGCAATAAAACTAGAGTTCATGTATTTATAAGGGAACAACAGAAAAGCTTTGCTGAGGCCAAGTTCAGTGAGAGATCTCTTCTTGTGTTATCTTTGGTACTTGAGTGTTTGAGTGCTGATTGCCAGAGAAAAAAATCATTAGGATACACAGCTGCACAGAATTTGTCATTTTGGATGCAACTTGTGACTTGGCTTTTTACAGTGAGCTGACAGCTTGGCCTGCATTCCTCCTTTACGTGTTGGAACTCATTACTCTCTAAATCCGCCACTTTGTCATGAATCTATAATTAAGAATGCTTTTCAAATTAGATTGTCACCTCACTTTAAATAATGTTTCAGAAAATTAAAATGTCTTTGTTAAGTCAAAAAAAAGTATTATTCAAATCAAAATTTTCTTTTAAACACACTGACTAAAGCTATACATGTGTTTACTCCTACAACTTTGGGATGCTAACAGGAGCACGCTAATACATGTGGCTCTACCCGCATGTTCACATGTAAACGAACACACATGCGCACACACGCACACAAAGGTACACAAACCCTTTGACCTGCTGGAGGCCCGTCAGCCCCCCTCCCTTCTCTTTGCTAAGAAATGCAGTCTATTCAGCTCCTGGGCTCAGCCATCTGTGACACTCTGAACCTACTGACCTCGCGGAGAAGCAGACCCCCTCAATTAGCCTAAAACATTTGGCTGAAACCTGTGTTTCAGAGGATCAGTTGTCAGAGTCACCGGACTTAGCTGTGTTTAGAGACTATTTCTCTTCCATTCACACACCCATACGCCAGCGTACCTGACAGACTTATGCACGTGTTTGAGAAACGTCATTCCTTTGCTCAGATGCAAAATATGTTACAGATTCCATTGCCTCATGCATCCTGCCTATTATAATAATATGGTTTTGTTTACCTGATGTTAATATTTTATTGCTTTATTCATATGCAGGTACATAACATAGTGCAGTTGCCAAAATTACACGAGTGTTGAGCTGTTTTGTTCTTCTTTTGTTCTAAAAAGTGTTTAGCGGTCTTGTAATTAACAGAGAGGAAATTCAGTTGCGAATGCAGATACAGACATTTATTAAGGAGGAAATGGCGAAGCCGTGTCTGGAAAAATAACCCACGATCTCACGAGATGGTCACGTTTTATTCAGTAAAAGAAAATACCACAGGGAGGAAGGGCTTAACTGGGATAAATTCTGTCCAACTCAGTATGAAATCATACAGAGAAACTGAATGGGATCCACATGCTTAAACTTATAAGACAAAATCACAGATCCGGACCTTTATGGGAGCGGAAAACGTATCATTGAGAAGCTTGGAAGCTTACGGCAAAGCAAGATTTAGAGCTAGATAAATGGCTGTAATGTTGAGTGTCCTTGACTGGCTTCGTTTGTGGCTACATAATTAGCTGTGTGACCATTAAACTGTTTAACCAGGATCCCGCTGAGCTGGGCTCCACTGGATGCTGCTGGAATTCAGACCTCTTTGGAAAGTTAATGGGCCATGGGGGAGACTTGAGCTAAAATTAGGCAAAGGAGCTTCATCCTGACCAGGAGATTTGTACCCAAAGTCCACAAAAGGCCCCCTCCCCCTCTGTCACCACTAGTCTTTAGACTGTTGGCAGATCCATTTGTGCTTGACCTAGTTAGTGTCTCTGGAGAGATGGAGAAGTAAACACACGCAACTGCTCTTCTTGAGAAAACCTGGAATTTTCCACACTTTACATACCCAGTTCACAGGCCGCGCTAGTGTCCACACTAAGGTGAATGGGAGGAGCATTTTCGGCATGTGATGCTCTGTAGGGGAAAATCCATAGCATTGCAGCTTTTGTAACTCTGACACCGTCACACGGCAGACCTATGGTTGGGTTGCCACCATTATCAGATGAATAGAAGGCACACATACTGGGGAGTGGGGTGGGAAAAACAACTTGCAAAATCTCTCACTTCTACTGACATTTGAGAAAATGATTTAGCCGAATCTTCAGTTTATCCCCAGTACAGTGTTTGATGTGCCCTTTGTTCTGCTGCTCAAAATACTCTGAGGTGTAATGAAGATTAAGATTCTGCTTCATGGATTACAAGCAGGCATGGCCCTCCCTGGCTGCTTCCAAATCATGTGTGCCTGTATAATGCTACTGTAGTCAAGGTAGAATATAGATTGTAATTAAAACACAGCAAGATTTATGGCCTTTGAATTTAAAAAAGTGTAATGAATGTAATTACTTTTGTGATTTTGAACACAGTACCTAATATCTGCTCAAATATTTACAATATCATTACAACTACTGTGACAGGATCATTGCTGTTTCATTTAAACATTGTTTAATTTGAATAATTATGATCTCTAATCAAAATACATCACCAGCAGCCAGTGTACATAAGAAGATTTAATGCGAAAAAGCATAAAAGTGCAAACAGTATGTATATCATTCTAACAGCTCATGGCTTTATGCCAAATGGTCTGTGCATGTTTCTTACTTGAGGCTGAAAATAAAATGACCATGAAATGATAAAAACAGGAGGTGGCCATTTTATTGCTGTTGTAGTGCCACCTTTCATTTTTTTTCCACCAAATTGTCTTTGGGAAACAACACTCAAAGGATTATTTTTTTGTGGCAGAGCACAAAGCTGAAATTCGGTGAAGGAGAAGCGCACCTGCTTCCTCTTTCTAAATGAATCAGGCCAAAAGAGTGTATTGTGTATAGTGAGTGTATTGCACTTCCAATGTGTGGCACTACAACAATGACATTAGACAAATGGGACATTTGAAAATCGTTTTTTAGATCATATTCTAGACATAAAATAAAAACGCACCAGTGTAATCTTATTGTTGTATCAGCTTCAGGTGATGCCAGTGGTAGCTCACATTACAAAAGTGGTTCTTGAGTCATCTGGAGTCATTTGTTTTTTGATTATGCCTGTTTCCTGAAGCAAATACTCCATGTGTAACAAAGAAATAGCCCGCAGCTTATTGCACTTCACTCTGTGTTCATTTTCTGTGGGGCCCTGTGGTGTCTTTGTAAATTTAATAACAACAGAAGATCCGCGTTAGATGTTCAGAGTTGAATTATCCCAAGTGTTTCCAAAGTACCTAAAACTACCCAAACTATCCAAAAAGGCAAAGAACTAAGAGTAAGAAATGCTGTGATTATGTATTCCTTGACAAGCAGGATTTTGCATAAATAAAATATGTTTCTGAATTATACTTTAAAACTCTGTTTAAAAAGAAAACAGTGCTAAAACACTGTTAAAACAGGTTTATTTCACAAACGCGATCATGCTGAAGATCACATAGAGGACAGATGCTAGTGTTTGCGCGTGTGTCGTTTGTGGGTGAGATGGCGGGGTGGTGTGTGAGAGGGTTGGGGGTGCAGTGCTAGGAGAGGGTGTTGGTGAAGCAAAAGGGTGACTGACTGAAAGATAGGAAAAGGGTGTGTGAGCAAAGTGAGAGAGGGCAGAGACAGAGAGGCAGGAACAAGAATAGGGCATACAGAGACAGGAAGTGTGTGTGTGTGTGTGTGTGTGAGAGAGAGAGAGAGAGAGAGGGAGAGAAAGAGTGAAAGAGAGAAAAAGAGAGAGAGATTTGGGGGCAGGGTGGTGAGAGAGTGTCACGTGTATGCCAGAATGAGCACAGAGCTGTGCTAGGGTGATCTCTGGACACAGCAGCAGCAGCAGCAGCAGCAGCAGCAGAGCAGACCCTCATGTCCCTCAGGTCCCTCATGTTCCCTCCACATATACGTTCAAGCAACCACACAAAGCTCTGACACCTGTCCCTCTGCCTTATCTAACCTTTCCCCCAGGGCAGGCTCGCTCTCATGGCCTCTTTCTCTCTCAAGCTCTCTCTTTAGCATCACCCACCTCATCTGAAGTCCCACAAAGCAGAGCCATCTTGTTGTAGTCATTTAGTCCTATTCCCACTTCTCCACCATCAGCTTCCTCTTTGGGGGAAGAGGATTCATGAATGATTCCTCATCTCTTTGGACATGTTCTTTGTGTGCATGCTCTTATGCACGAGAGCTGTTACTGTAACTGTGTGTTGACATTTAAAAAGCCATTACACATGTGCTGCCTCATGTGAGCACATGTGTAAGAGCGGCTCCAGCGTGCGCCTTACGGCTAAGTAAAGTGCACGGTTAATCAGTCATCACTTACAGTGGCATCTTAGCATTTCTATTTCGAAGGAGGTGATGGGGTGGGGTGCAAACTCCACTGCAGCTCTTGTTGCACCCTGAGTCTCAGGGCTACTCAGAAAAGGTGCTGGAGAGGTGCCAGGTATTTCTTTCTTTCTTTTTTTTTTTTTTTTTTTGACTTCTAAAGGTTGGGATGATTTCCAAACAAAAGAATTATAGTCCTAATGTGGGCCTCCCGATGTTATGCAAGTGTATGAGTGCAGCAGCCCAAATAAAAAAAAAAAAAAATTACATAAAGCCCACGTTTCTGCTCTTCTGTTCCTATTGGAGAGGAGAGCCGAAACCTCAAACCTGGGGCAGGGCCGAGGACATGTTACCCACCACAAGCTCTCAAGTGAAACCACGTCTCCATTAAACACAATAATGCTTTCTACATGGAAATTTCTGAGGTTTGACTCTTGATGTGAACTGCCCTGTAATGTAACTCCAAATGGGCGGCTAATGCATCGTCTGCCACTCTGCTGCAAAGCTGAGGTGTGAATAGGGTGCTCTCAAGGTGAATTTACACTCCTGCATTCTGCCAGTCTCCTGGAAGAAGAAATGGTGCTCAAGGTCAGGTCTTGGTTTGGCACACTTCAGGTTCACAAAGCAACTCTGCCAAGCAGTATGTGTAATTTATAATCTGACTGTCTCTTGCCTTCACTCATAATGAAGAAAAGGATGTTCCAATGTAAAGTACTTTGTGTGACCTTATCGGATACTTCCATGTTTCCCACATCATAAAATCCTCAGTTGTTCTGTCCATAATCACTCCATTAATATATCCTTGAATCGGTCCCAGTCTTAAATGTCCATGCTGCTTCTGTCTTCATGAAATAATGTTTTGTTGTATCTCAGCAAGCTGATTTGATCACACATTTCATCCTGCAGTTTTTCAAAAGTTTGTCAACAGTATAAATTATTATAGCATGCATACTCACTGTCTCATTTTAATTTACACTGCACAGCAGCTGTGTCTTCTGTTCATCTCTATTGTCATACACTGTAAAATAAAAAAAAAGAAAAATGTCTTTTAAGCTAGAGCCAGGGACCCCTTGAGGGATATTAGAATGATTATAATCAGGAATGCATGATGATTCATGCAATCTAAAAATAAAAATACATTTCCAATGACCAAATTTAAGATGATTGTTTGTTTTTTTTTTTATCTCAATGATTCATTTGTTTTTTCTTGTGGAATAATGGACATTTGCAGTCGCTGTCTGCAAGAGAAAGGTGCAAGGCAGTTTTTCATTTTTGGGTTGTTTAAACCCAAACAGGTTAAGAACCACTGACAGAAACTGGTTTCAAGATGATTTGTATGAAGATGGAAGGAAATTTTACCTTGTCCATGAAATTGTATCCCAATGTTGTAAACAGTAATGTACATAAAATGAACAAAGGTTTTCTTTATGAGAATGAGCACAGCCCTCTGCTACTGGTGCTTCACTAGTTTAGTGCATGTCAGGGGCATCCAAGTAGTGGGTTTTTGTACATTTTAACATAAGGGTGGCATGTGAGGAAAGGTCATGAGGTCATGAAAGTTGTCAGTGTTCATTCTCAGGATAGCATGAATTTGCCACGCAGTACTTTATAGCAATTGACCCATGAGATTTCTACATATGTTGCAGAGGAGGAGAGTGTTAAATGGACTTACAGAAAGAATGACATCCATAGGGACCTGCCAGCAGGACAAAAAAAAAAAGAAAAAAAAAAGTAAAAAAAAAAAAAAAAAGATTGAAAAAGCCTAAGTTAAAATTGTTTTTGTCCTAAAATTATTAATACCGTCACTTTATGTGCCTGCTGCCCATTCATAACTTTGTATGGACTCATGTCCACGACCCAATTTCCCCTAAAGTATTTTTTGATTCTGATTCTCATTCTGGTCCATGAGGCTGTCAGAACAGTCCCGTGACGGTGCTTTGGGTCAAAATACAGCACTATGATCATCGGTTCCCATCTGAGTGGGTCTGGAAGCTTACAGTAAGAATTTATCGGTTCATATCACATCATATCTAGATAGGAGCTCACACTAAAACGCCCACATAATGATTCCATAAAAGTGCAAACAGAGGGAGCGTGGGCAGTTCTACATTGGAAGTAGATTTGGCTGATAGCCTGTTGTCAGCCTGCTCATCATTTCTCCACAGGGAGCCTGAAGTAAAGGCTCAGTGAACTCACCAAGTAGCGTCTGATGTGCTCTGCATTCACACAAAGGCTGCAGCCAATCGCAACCCCGGTAACTTGTTTATTCTGTGCAATATGATCAAAATGCAATAATGAATATCTAAAAAAATGGGAGATGGTTCTATGTATTCAGGTCCTGCCAGTGTTGTGGCTGCTGCAGGAGTCATACTATTGCGATAACTGCACACTCTGACCTCTGCTGCTGCTGATCAGAATGATGTAAAGATTATGTTATACCACTACCGGTGGAAACTGTTATCATCGTCTGAGATGACACACTCGCTGATAGCACAGTCCAAGTTGTAATAATGGAGTCCTGCTTGAGAGGTCTGGGTAAGGTGGTTGACCAACACCGAGTAGGCCGGTTTCTGTGCACACGTATTTGCCTGCTACAAAGTTCCAGCTTAGTGAAGGAATTATTCAATGTGCTCTGAAGGCAATGCTTGTGGTGAGCTCACAGTCCTCCGCATCATGCGTAGCCTTCCTCATCCGTGCGTGGAGCGCAGGCTGGAGCACTTACATAACCCAGTTAAAATATACCCCCAGTCACATGTAACACTCAGCCCTGCAGATAGATATCCCACTGTCGCTTGAGCTGCTCTGGCAGCCGTTCAGACATTAGAGAGAGTATAAACACACACTCATGCAACACACACACACACACACACACACACACACACACACACACACACAGCCATTAAAGATTCAATAGTGATTCGCTGCCAGACATTCTGAGCTGCCTGCATGTGAACTGTCTGTGGAAAACGGTCAGGGAGCTTTCTCTCTCTGAGTGAAGCGCATGTGACTGACTGGAGCTGGACCGGGGAGAAGCCACAAACAGAGAGGGAGTGTACGTGCTGGGGTGCTGGAGGTCCAACCCTTTAAAGTCACAGTGCAAGCTTCTTGGCACCGAGTCTGGTATCACTTCTTCTCCGACTACATAACCTCTAACACGAGCCCAGAATGCTATTGGGTGAACCTTGCCACACACAACTGGCGCGTTTTCTTTTTTTTCCCACTCTGCTGCAGTGTGCCCACACCGCGTGCAGTCACATTTCTTGTGTGTGGGTGGGGTTAACTCAGCGGAACTAGCATTTACAGTAACAGGGGTGACATATCTGGAGGTGTAGACACACTAGTGAGAAGTGGAAGGCATGTTCTAACCACATGAAGAAGGTTAAAGAGAGTCACTGAGTCCATATGCACAAGTTTTGCCTGATTCTGCAAGGAATCCACTTTTTTAGGGTTGTAAAGGTTAAAAGCAAGATTTTCTGTTTTATTATGTGAAATAAACAAACTAAAAAAAGGGGGTTTATGTGTTTATTTATGAGAAAAGCTTAAGGATTGGAGAAAACTATGAGTCTGAGTACAAAGTTACAAAGATCTTTTTTAATTACCTTGTTGTCTGCAATGAAGCCAACCTGGTTTCTAATAACTGACATTCACTGAAGCGGTACAAGTACTGCAACTGGTCCAAGGCCTTACAAAATCTGCAGGGGAGAATTGTGTAATCTTGTGATTACAAAGTCAGGATTTACTGGAAGGGCTGAATATCCATCTAGCTGAGGCAAGCCACATCCAGGGTCTGTGTTTTTAAGATCTGATCCATATTTGTAAGTTGCAAATTTGTGCTTATGTTTACGTCCCCTGCAGGAGCGTTGGTCATCATTAACACAGTTATGGGCATTCCAGATGCTTCTCTTCCCTCTGAGCTGACTGGTGCCTGAGTAATACTTGAATACTTTAGTAATGAGCGGTCATAACATGTGGTCATAGTACCGCATGTTGTGATAATATGAACAATACTCTGGAAAGGCTAGTGATTAGTGACCCAATTTAGAGATATACCTCACCATACACAACATGGACAAAGCTGCACACACCCACCCACCCACACACACACACACACACACACACACACACCAGCATGGGTCCAAGTATGAGCACTGGAAGGCAGATGGACCAAAGCCAGGTTAGACTAAGCTGAGTCATAAGCACAGCTCATAGGAAGGGACAGCTGCTAGTAAGGTAATACACACACACACAAACATAATTCCCTGCCGGCACACAAACACTTTCTCAAATACAAACAAATCCACTTGTAACCACAACTCCGTGCACGTATGGACGCGTCATTCACTTGCCATACAGCACGCACGTGAAATAAAGGTCAGCTAAGGCTGTCAGGAGCATTCATCACACTGAGCCCGCCCACAACGACAAGCAAACCCTCGAGCTTCCGGCTGCCAAGCCTTAGTGGCTCCCTTGAGGCTGCAGTCATATTTGTGATGGCAGGCTGTTGTGTTGCATGTTTCATTACAATCTGAAAATGGAAAACAGGTTTTGAAATGGCGCAAAACCCGTACATATGTGAGAGAGACGATTGCTTGTTAGTGTCCTGGTTGTGTGTTATTGAGTGCCGGATGTGTTGTGGATTGTGTATGAGATTAATGAAGGGTTGGAAGGATTAGGCTCACTTTAGATGTAGTTAGGCAATAATAGAGAGCTTTGTGAAATTAAATAAGCAAGAGAAAGAGTGGCAACAAAGTTTCCACACGTGTGCACATCTTGAGCTTTCAGTCGACATGGGATAGAATAAGGTGGTGAGAAAAGTGCAAGTCACAGCAAAATTTGACTTAATAACATTAGCTAGAAATAAACACGACTTGCACTTGACATGGGACTCTAACCCCAGTCTGCAGAGGCACGAAACTTGAAAACACGACATTTCAATGTGTCCTTGGTTTGCAGAAATGTAAAATGCCAACATTTTTTCCTGGCAAAGAGCTGATTTTTACCTTGCAAATATTAGGTGCTGATTGTGAGATTCCAAAAGCACAAGAGGGTGGGGGGGACGCATTGGGATAGAAAAGGCCTTGCATTTCAGTCCTCAGTTTTGCTTTAGTCAAAATGGCTTTTTGGCACTGTCCCCACTGTCCAAACATGATGCAATTTCTGTCGGCCCAAATAAGAGATTTCAGCTGCTGCACCCTCTCAATCTAATGTGAACAAGAATAGAGGTGTAAAAAGATCATTACATATCTCTTTTTGATTTTGAAGGTTCTCTTATTATCCATTTCTTTATTTGCTGAGGTAGATTTTGATGGGTTTTGAAGGTGCAATGAAAAAAAAAATGCTATTCCGACTCGGCTTAGCATTCCAGGAAGATATGAGAATAATGAAGCATTAAAATATGCAAAACCTTGGTAATAAGATATTTCTGCATACATGATTTCAACTGTTTTAAGAACAGAATAAATAGGCAAGCAGGAGCCCAAAATCCCATCCCTTGTCACCAGAGGAGAAAAACTGATCCGGATAGACAGTGCAATCTCTGAAAGAACAACACAAGAGAAGACAACTTAGTGATCTATTTGCTGGCAAAACACATTTCACAGGAAAAATGAGGAAAGAGCTGTGATGCATCATCGGAGGGCAACATATAGAGCAAAACTGATGCTACTGGACATGAATCACCAGGCACTGATGTTGTCAAAAATCTGCCTCTGTGAATGGTCTATTTAACCTACATATTGCAATTGCTTTGATAAAGAAAAAGATTTAATGATATGGTGCAAACATTCTGAATAAAATGTGCTTGGCATATTTTAATAAGAGGTTATGAATATGTAAATTCAACAGGTCTTTCTTTTTGAGATCAAAACCTTGTCCTGCTACTAACTTATTGGGAGCCAACTATTCAATGTTCTCTCTTCTTCTCAATCAGCCTGTTGAAAGTTTTAATGAGTGCATTTCTCCTCTCTAACATATATTTGAACTTTGGCTTTTTGTGTCTCATTCAAGAAAAGTGTGTGAGTGAGTGTGTGTACTGTGTGTATTGTGTGTGTGTTGGGAGGTCTACCCAGACCAGCATCAATTCCCGTCCAGCCGGAAACCCGCACCATACACCCCCATGTCCGCCCGCCCTCTACGCAGTCATCACACATCCCATCTAATTAACACAAACAATACCACACAAAACGTTATCTATCATCTGCCCAAATATTCGTCCTTAGTCCTCAGGGCGAGGTGAGGCACTGTTCTTTACCCACGCAAGCACATACTGTGCTTTTTGTAAAAGGGAGGGTTAGGACCTAGGTTTATGTGTGTGCCCCTATAATGAGAAGGGTGTATGCCTCTGATTTGGCATTTACTTTTCTTATGAATGAGAGTGGGAGACATGCAGTCTCTCCCAGGCACAGAATCAGCCAGCCTCTCTGACAAATTGTAAATCACAGAGCCAGTTTTTGTGTGTGACTCATCTCAGCCCTGACAGAAGAATGCGTAGATGACAGAGGTGTGTACGTATGTGTGTGTGTTTACGTCTCCGAATGGAAAAATGTCCTCTGTGAGAAGAATGAAAATTGCTGTTGTCTTTTGTGCGACTGCCAACTGCAAAATAATTAAATGCCCTCGGAGTCCTCCGAATGAGGAAGAAGTCCTCAAGTATTCCTCACAAGATGTATTGACCAAATTAATAAATCCAAAGTGCTTTGTCTGTGTGAAACAAAAACATGAGCTGTAATTCGAAGTAAAACATTCTTGATGAACCCGTAACACCATAATGATTCAGGGTGAAAGGGACACCAATGAAAACACCAATGAATTTAATATTTGCATTGGAAACGTTCAGGAAAGGGGGTGTCACAGAGAAATAACAAACATTTGCTACTGATATCAATGTTGCATTTTTGTGGTGATTCTGATTTTATTTTAGACGATATTTGTGCAGGCCTTTGCCGCTATTCTAAGTACTACATGTGCCTGAAATATCTCTTTGATGGGAAAAAAAAGTAGACGTTTGTTTCCTGTCCTTTGATGTGATGTACTCCATAGTGACAGGGAAGCCTTGGAGACAAGAAAGGGAAACGAGAGTTGCCAGGAAGCTGTAGGAAGTGCATCGTCGTCACAAAGGCTGGGGTCACAGAGGATGCGGGTCTGGGGAGCAACAAGACAGGAGGCTGCTTATGGGTTGTTTAAAGGATCAACAGCACAGTTTTACTTCTGTATGAGTGGCTCACTACCCCAGCAGGCGTGTCACCTCCACTGGCTTTATGGGCACACTGGGGTCTGCGGTGCGCATTCTTCACAGCAGGATGTGATTAAATGCATAACAGCAAGAAGTGAACCCATCTTTCTCCAGGCCTTGGCGCTGGTCTGCGCTTGTCCCTTGCCGGCCTGCTCCTCACTTTGGGAGCAGAACATAAAATAAAAGTATAACCGCATCTGCTTCTCTATGATCGCCTTTAGAGTCTACTCACCAGGCTGCAATTAAGTCAGACTTTTATAAATTGAATGCAACATGCTCATTACAAAAGTCCTTCAACATTTAAAGCCAGACAGATTTGCACCCAGTTGTTAAACTGTCTGGGCAGCATCCTTAGCTCTGTAAACAATCCACAGCACATTTTCACATGCAACCTGTCCATTCTGCATGCTGAAGGGTAAACAGAGGGGAAGAGGAGGAGAGCTGGAGAGAGGTGAAGAAGAAGAAGGGAAACGTGTTGTTTTTAATACTGCTTGACTTGGCTAATTATGACCGTCAATTGAGGGAGACGAGGAGGAGAGGAGAGGCTGGATGTTTTGGGTGGGCGTCTCCCAAATGCACGTGATCATGTTTGCTGTAAAAGGGTTTGTGACTCACTGGCTCCAGGCTCTGAGTCCTTGTCTGGCTTCTCACCAGAGCGCTCTGCACTCACTCTCACAAGCAGCCAAACGCAGGTCCTGTGAGTCATGCCTTTACTGTCACTGTGAGCACAAAAAACAATCATTCAAACCCAATCAATAAGAGCATGAACACACTCTGGATTTCAACTGCGTCTTCACTGGCAGATTTTTCCAGAAGGTTGTTTTGCATGCACAGTTTATCTTGTTGGATGACCTCCATCAGATATGATATCTCGTTTTAAGACTTTTTAAAAATAGGCAACAAGAATCAATAACAAATCATTTTAGATAAGCATTCAGCCTGCCAGCCAGATCTAGGCTAGATATTAAAAACAAACAAACAAGCAAGCAAACAAACAAACAAACAAAAAAAAACCAATATGAAATAAGACTTCAAGCTATCTGAGTCATTGTTACGTGGGAAAGAAGACTAGACTCGTCTGAAGGAATATTAAGTAGTTTATTAAGGACAACATCTGACTGCTTAACAGAGCAACATGCAATGTTAAAATTCTTGTAACAGCACTGTCAAGGTGGCCTTGTGTTTAGCAATCATCCTTACACCAATCTGTAATCCAACCCTGTAAACTCAAACACCTGACCTGCTGAAGTGCCTTTCAGCAAGGCTGCACCTGCTCCACAGCCGACCATGACACAAACTTTCTCCACATGGATCGATACAGTGTCACGTTATTATTAAATGCTTAACTTCAACTTAAATCGCTGACTGTGCCTGCGCTAAGCTGGGACTCGCTGACATGCCACAAGTGAGGCATCACTGCGATGATATAATGAGGAAGAATGCCTCTACAATGACCAAAACTAGCCCTGGGTTGACTTTTCGCCCAGCTGCTAAAATGAAACTGATCCGCGTGTCCACGTGCTTCTGTCATTTCCATTTCATTTGAATATGTAAGCCGGTCTCGCCTATCGCTCCCGAGCTGACTGGAAAAGCAAACTCTATTTGTCAGACGGGGCGGGCCGATGGGCGAATCGCGTGCTCCGTGCGCCTTAGCTCCGCCCCCGCAGACACGTTGCCTTGGGAGAAGCAACACGGGCCGAGCGAGCGCAGCGCTTCCTCACTCGCACCGCGTCCAACACATCAGCTGCTCCGCGCCCGGAGTCCTGGATTTACCTCTGAACAAAGAAGAGTGCGATTCGCCCCATCCCGGTTAGGTATGTACCCCTCATTATATCAGATCACGTCAAGAACCGGACGGTCGTGGTGACCCGCTTTCACTGTGTGTAGAAATAAAAAGCCTCAGATGTTTTTGTTGTTTTTACATTAAAAAACCATCCAGAGGAATTTGCCACAGTTATAGCCAAAAATAAGCAAGCGATTATTGTCTTGTGGGGGGCACATCATTGATCGGCTTTGGCTCTAACATGACAAATAGTCCAAGGGGTGTTTCTGGTTTTATGTAATGTAACAGTGTATGCTGCCAAATTTACTATGACTGATAAGGAAGACTCTATTGTGTCTGTTGCCCAACTGCTTTTAAGTGGATTGGACTGATCTGATCTGTTGTCGCTATTTCTGTATCGTTATATACATGTGTAGTTTGTGGAAAAGTCATGATATTGAAACTGTTGAGCATCGTTTTTCAATAGGAATATATAGCCTCTGTTGTGGTGGACATAGATGTATTCATGTGCCCCACCTACACAGGTAGTCAAGAGACAAATGTGGATTGATCGATATACTATTAAACAGAGGAGAGAGAATGGCAGCGTGTGTCTGTATGAGGGAATTCATGGCCATAAACAGATTTATTCTGACCGGAGGCTGTTATCACTTGAACATGGGCTACAGCAGTCATTTGAATTTCCATCACTAGACTGAAAGAATGCATGCGGTGTTTGTGAAGGCCCAAATGAGGTTCAGTGGTAAAATGAAATTATGGCACTCTTTTTTTTTAATCCAGCAGAGTCGCTCATAAGGCATGGGGATGCACAAAAGATAATAAATTCCATTTTTATTTGCATGAGAAATTTCTCATATTTGGTTTTGTGCAGTATTGTGGAGGTTTGTGGATATTAGGTATGGCATTTGCAGAACAGCATGAATCTGAGCCTGAGAAGATAACTTTAACATAGGATGTAATTAAAAAGTAACATTTAAAACAGAATTTTTATTGCCTTTGTGCCCTATTGTGTGGGACCCTGTTCACACACCTAGGCCTAAATTTCCTTTGTATGGTCTTTTGTTGTCAGTGTTGGCTGTGGGGAAGCCGTACAGCTGTAATTAGAAACATCCAGATGTATTTACTGTGTTGTCAAAGGTTTCTAAAATCAGTCAAATGTGGGCCACAGAGGGCCTCCACCCTCTCCTTTAACAGTAAGATCACAAGCTGATGGTGATCCTGAGACAAAGAGCCAGGGAACAGTTAACACTGCCGCTGTCAAAATTCACAGGAACCCAGAGACAGCAAGCCAAGGGTTTAAAATAAAACACCAAAAATATGCGCTGAAAATGGTGTTCTCACTTTATTTATTTGTGAAGTCCCTGACAAATCACCGAAGCAATTAGTGAGTCTCTCCTGGAGGGTCTATGTAGCCGGATGACTTTTAATTCACAAGGGATTTTTCATGTTGTCAACCTCCAGTACCATCTCCCATTTAGTAAATAACCTTTTTTTTTCATGAGTGTCACTTTGTGTTGATGCCAGGTCTCCAGTCAGAGCCGTGTCATGATGGCAGACCCTCTGCCAGGTTGAATAAACAATGCTAACAATATTTATGAACACGTTTGTTGGCGGCAGCTGGTGAGCCACCTGATATACATAGGGAAACTATCTAAGCTGGTGATTTTGAATAACACTAAAGTCAGTATTCATTTCAGAATAAAATAGGAATTTGTTGTGGATGATACAATGTTATCAGTAATTATCACAATAAAAGTTTCCTCAATTTTGACATATATCTATCTCAGAAGCATCAAATAATGGCCATAGCTTAGTTCATCTAATCCTTAATGGATGCTTACAGTTTTCTGCCCTTATTTTCCTATTTTATCCACTGATGATGATGGTTTCTATTCAAATTGTGTTACTTACTTAACAGTAGAGCTTGACATAACTTAGCCATGCTGCTGTTACACACAAAATGGATACAGTTAAACCCCGAAAAGCTATTAAAAAATGTCCTTACAACACAATAACATGAACCCTGCAGTTTGAATAGCTGTGACTGAATAATTATGAGGTTTCAGTTATAATAGTCTATTACTTTGCTACTTGCTGTTTTTCTGTTCTCATATAGGCAAAGATGGATTTTTGTTCCTTTGTTTTGTTAAAGTATGACTCAAAAACAAATTTTACCCCTACTTGTCTATCTTTTTTTTTTCAACCATTTTATTCTGGCAATAGCCCTAAGAATTATAAATGAATGCATCTATGTACATTTTATTCAAGAACGAAACTCTTTAAACTTGACATAGAGATTTTACATCCAGAATGTTATGATAAAATGTTACTGTTAGTTGATATGGACCTTGTAATCATGATTTAAACCATTTTCCACCATATTGTTGTTAAGAGTTCAAAGAGTCAGAATCGTAAATTACTGATTTGCGAATTGTGTTGATGATTTCATTTAGGGCTATGCAGTATTGTTGTGGGTCTGAAGGTGTTTGGTGTTTGCCTTTGATGGCAGCCAAGCTGTGTTTACTGGCTCAGGTGCTGCGGCTGTAAAGCATGCGGGTCAGTGTGTGGCCCAAACAATTGGGCTTCAGTGCCACCATCTGCTCAGCGCTCTCTGCTGTCCTTGTGTGCGTTACTATTCATTTCCTTTGGACGGTGCACGAGAAGTGCCGGGGATTTGCAGCTGCATTTAGCTAATGCTCTCATCCAGAGTAATCTATAGAGGTTTGCGTAAGGACATTTCAACAGGCCTGCTGCTTTTCATGCCTTTTGTAGTGTTGTGATATACCAATCATGGCTTCCTCTCTGACAGGTCAGTGATGGTCAGTGCTGGTTAGAGCCTGCAGCCAAGGATGTCTGCTACGGATTCGGACAACTCCATTGACTGGCTGGCGAGTGACAACGAGGACGACGAGAGCGAGAGGGAGTCTGACTGTGCTGGAAAGCGCAGCCAGACAGAGGCTCCTCCGTCACACCTGGGCCCATCTGAGAGCAGCAGCTGCAGAAGCAGCAAGGTGAAGGAGGGTGAGAGTAACTGGAGCGAGGGCAGCGAGGCCTCCAGCCGGGGGTCTCCCTCCAGCTGCACAGAGGCATGGGACAGGGATGCCACTGAACTGTGTCAAACACAACAGGGACAGAAATCAAATGCTAAAAGTACTCTGCAAGCACTGAAGAGGCCTCACAGTGCCACGGTGGACGAGCGTAAGGAGCTGCAGTACATTTCCAGCAAGTCAGAGAAAGACCGAATTTTCACCAGAAAGGTGAGGACCTCTGTTACTCATGTTTGTCTAGCACAGGAGGTTGACACCGTCAGCAAAACTAGAGCGTGCTCTCTCACCCATATCAACTTCCCCATTGGTTGTAGAGTCTGCCTCACTCATGACATTTCCAGTAAAAGACCCTCCCTTATACAGTGAGACTAGATGAGTTAGTCATACTTTTCTCAAGAATTTTTGAGTTATTCTCTCAATCATACGAAGAAAAAAAACCTCAAGATAAGTTAACAGGTCATCCAAATCATGTTGTAAAACTTTTGCATGCGGTGAAAAGGCAGTTTGTGGAAGGTTGTTTGATATCAGGTTATTGCTATGAGCAGGGAAAGGCCTGTGAAACATTTTTGACAGAGATATCACCTACAATAAATCCGTTTTCTTTTCCAGTGTATGGAACTACAATGCTACATTCATCCGCTGTCATCAATCTTGAATGGGCTTCGTTCAGGGAGATACAGAGAACGTAAGTCAGCCATTTCACATCCCCTCTCTTTTGCTCCTTGGAAATCTTTTCAAAAGGTTCTTTGGTACTGTACCACACAAACGTTTTTAGATGAAGCTAGATCTTTCGTTTGTGTTTCTTTTTTATTTTCTCTTTCTCTTCTCCCTTCTCATCTCTCTGGTGGCTCAGAGGAAAACAATAGATTGGATAGACGCTGTGCCACTCTTTGAGGAATGTGTCCTGAGATTTGAGAGAGAGATGCCTGAAACATGTATTGTTTGCTGTAGGACTATCAAGTAACCACAAGTATTTCTTTTGTGTGGCGTCTGTGCTTTATAATGGAGAACATTTTGTGAAAAGGTGCGCATAGTGCAGAGCTAACCACACTGTTTTTAAAATGGCCCTGAAGCTTCAGATGAATTAACATATTAAACAGGAAATAATAAATTTCTAAATGCTGTTTTTTATGCCTGTGGGCGAAGAAATGATGTCACACTTCAAATATTCCTATAGGTTAGATGCATGGCAGAAGTGGGTGAGAACATAGCGCAGTTCTCCACAGAACACACAGTGTCAGGCAGCTGCTGCACCTGAGTCATCCGATATGCATTACAGCGATACACTAATCTCTCAATGTGGCTTCTCAAATCAAGCAGCTCCATGTTCAGGCAGGCTCTGAAAGTGCTTAGTTTGGGATTTCGGTCAAACCCAAACCTTGTGCGACCCGACACTTCCTGGCCAAAGAGGCAGGGAGTCTGCTCCCGCACATACACACTTCACACAACCCATCTGCTTCACAGACTCAGCCCTGCTGTCAACACAGTTTGTGTTGCTCATGGTAGAACTCCCTTTTTCCTTTCTCAGGACTCAGCAGTTTCCAGGAGAGTGTGGCCATGGACCGGATTCAGAGGATCATGGGTGTCCTTCAGAACCCCTGCATGGGGTAAGTGTCTTCAACGTGGCCCACATATTATAAGTCCCCTCAGGGTACAACTTGTCCAATATTCAGAGTCATCCAGTAATATTCATCGATTCATTCATGTTTAGTCAGCTCAGACGTGTGCTTGTGTGCTCGGTCCAGCCTGTGTCTCTAGTTCTTGCTGAAGTAAAAGCTCTCTGCTACTTCAACATGCATTCATGGCCGTCTCCTCTTTCTCAGCTGTGTTTCTTTTCAAAATCAGATCAGAAGCTTTTGAAGCACCGGGTACAATTTTGAGTATTAGACAAGGTGGTAGCTAGCGGAGGGTCTAAGTGAACTGAGATGTGTTTCAGACACATGGCTCACAGCGTGTTGCCCAGCGAGGAGCTGCTACCCTCACACAGTCAGATTACATTTACTGCAGACTTTGTTAAGTCCTACAGTTGCAAGGTAATTTGTTAAAAATCTATCAAACTCCAGTCTGGGAACAGCACATATGTGCATGCTTGCTTAGCTCTCCATTGGTCAGACTGCCAATGAACTATGATATCACTCCTTAAAGAGGAACAAAGATGCTTTTTAATAATTTTTGGATGCTTTATTCAAGTCATTAAGTAGCAAAATGGTTCTCATTGTCTCTCTCCCCAAGATCTTACTTTCCATACATTAATAGTTACCATTTGCTGTCATTGCCATTGAAAGAAAACAGTTTACATTTATTGTCTGGCTGTGCATCAAAAGCACCACTACTGATCCTTATGGCGGAGAAAGGCATTCATTGTGCTGACAGGACAGCCGGTCACTGTGAGAGGTTGCATCAAGGTATACTGATATAAGATAATGTGCTGAATTTGGCACAGACTGATTGAGCTCCTCACGCAGCAGCTGCTCCCTTCGTATGGGAGACAAAGAGTGGGCGTGGCAGCCGCCCTGCAGACGATCGGGGCAGAGACTGGAAGGTGGACTAACCCTCCCTCTTCCAGTCCTTGTGCTTGGTCCCTGCTGCCAGCTGGCAGCCCCTGCAGCAACACAATGGTAGACAGGATCAAAGTGACTTCTTTAGCAGTCACTGTTGCGGATAATCTATCACATGAATTTAACATGCTCTGAATGGAGTGTAGCGGGAAGGTCCTGATCATATGACATGGGCTAATCCCCTACCAACCATCTGGTTTTGACGAGTGGGAGTTAATGGGCACTTCGCTCTGCCCACCTTGAACAAGAGCTGCGTCACCGCGAGTAGTTTATTTTTGCTATGACGCTGTTGGAGACCACTGTGGCTTAGGCGTTTATTTTTAGAGGCGAGGAGAACTATTATACATCAGGACACGTGTGAGCTCAAAACGTGTGAAAAATACCTAAGGCGAAATTCTCTATGCATGTAACATGGGCTTTGGTGAGTGAGAGTGAGTCTGAGTGCTTTCTGTTTGTTTGCAGATTTCCCATGTTGAGTTAGAAGTTAAGATGTTTACTAGATCATGCTGATTTATGCACTGGCGGCACTGTGCACTAATAAATGTTCCAAATGTCTCTTTTGCTGTCCTCCAGGGAAAAATACATCAATATCATTCTTAAAATGGAGGAAATGCTAAAGAGCTGGTTCCCCAATGTGAAACCCCACGACCAACTCACTGTCACCCAGACAGAGGAAGCTACTCCTACCAAGAAACTCAAGGTAAGGTGGTACAAGAGCTCTTGGGTGAGGCAGTCAAGAACATAAGGTTTAAGGTGACTGCACTCACGCAGAGAAAGAGGGACTGGAATATCTATTATTATTTAATCACAGGTCCGGGACAGGGAGAGAGGATTAAAATCTATTTTTACAGTTGTGAGGTATTACAGCAGTCTCAGGTTCACTAAAAATAATGACAGAGGAGAAAAGGTAATTTTGGAGGAGTGTCCCTAAGGGGATAAGAAGGGTCAGAAGACTCTGGTACATTCCTCTGCATTTAGTTAGTGAGGATTTACTTCTATGGCTAATCTGGACACACCCTCCCATTGATAGGAATTTCATGTACTTTTTTTTTTTTTTTTTTTAGCACAAAAATGGAGCTATTTTGATCGCCGTAACAAGCCGTGCTGCCAGCGAGTGCAACAGATAAGGTTGTGACACATGCAAGAGTAACTTTAAACTTTGATCTCTTGTTCTTGCAGCTATCTCCAGTGACCACAGCTCTGGTCAGTGCAGCAGGGAGCCCTGTCATCATCAGTGCCCCTCCGGTGGGTGCCAAAGCCCTCAGAGTGACTGACCTCACTCCCCCCGGAGCCTACTCAGCCAGTAACCTGAAGTGGCTCCACACTTCACCCATCTGCTCCCCCACAGCAGAGCAGGCCCAGGCTGGCCCCAGGCACCTGCTGTCCTCCAGAGACAGAGAGCTTACGCAGGACAACGCCGTGTCCTCCAGCACAGACAGCCACGCTAAGATAGACTCCATACCCAGAGGCCCTCCACTGGGCAAAATCAACGCGCCCTGTCTAGAGAGGCTCCTCAAGTCGACAGAAAGCATCATCACTCGCAAGGAGACGGGGGGTGTGATGGGCAGCAGCTGGTCCTAGTCCAGACAGAAGGCTGGTTGTCCAGCTAAATGCCCTGCACAGTTCAGCCCAGCCCAGCCTTGCCCACCTTGCCGGGAGCCAGTCAGCTCACTTAGTCCATTCCAGCCTTCAGGAGAGACGAGAGCCTTCATAAGGGATATCACGGATTCCTTATTTAATGCGGAAGGAGCATCAGTGAACATGAACTCTTCGATATGAGAACGTGCCCTCTCTGACATGACAAGTGTCTGCTTTAGTTCCCTTTGTTGACTTAACTTTTTTTCTCCCCCTTTTTCGTTTGCACTCTTGAATTGAATAGGATTGCGTGTGTGAGAGTGGGAAGGACAAAATTCTCATGCTGAGATCCGCAGAGCAGTTTCTAGTGATTTCACAGCTGAATTTGCTCCCTTTGGCTCGTAGACACTATAACATAGGTTGATTATCTGTGAAACAGCTATCATGCCTGAAAGGGAAAGGATTGCAAGAGTAATTTGTGGTGGGAGGGAACATTTCAGATATCCAGACTTGTCAGTGGTCTACATATAGTTGTACTGAAAATGTGGGTGGAATGTGATGTCTTTTTTTTCTCTTTCCTTTCCCCTCATGACTCCAATCTTAGGTTTATTGATGTGACTGTTACTCATTTGTATACTTTATAAATAAGTCTTTTGGTACAACTGTTCTACCTCAGCGGGCACCACGTAAAGGTTAGCGGGTAGGAAAGTGACCGCTACACTCAAAGACTGAACACCTCACGAGATCTGCAGTGAGCCAAACGGCCTCCGGTGACGAGGTCTAGAGTACGAGTTGTTGTGCTTGTGCAAACAGAGGATGCTCTCTCCATGGGGACGCTCTTGTGGCCTGACTGGTGCCATTGTAAAGAATGTCAACTGCAGTTTTCTTTTGAGTCTCCCAGTAGAAGGCAAACAGTGCCTGTAACGTCAAGCTGTGCCTGGAAGCTGGTTTAATAAAGAGAGAGAACCGTTCAGAATACCTGATCCTCTGAGGGATGTACAAATCAGGAATTCCCGATCTCCTGCCATTTCCCGTTTTGAGTAAATTATTCAGATCTTGCCAACTACTTTTCTGTGGTCAAGTAGAACAACTCTTATGTTTTGCCACAGAACCGAACAGTATGGTAGACCAGCAGAGAGGGACAAGGTATTTCTCTGTGTAAATGTTTCAAAACGGTTGTCGATTTACCCTGAAAAGTGGCCTTTATAGTGTGAAATTTTATACTTTCAAAATAAATGTGGTTATATTTGTTTGACGCAAAATGGCTGCAGTTTTTTTTTATTGAATTTTCTGAATTCCTGAATCAATAGTAACAAATTGTACTTAATTGTGGTGACTAACAGGCAAATACATCTACATATACATAAGTCTTATACATTTTTGGTTATTCAACATGTACAGGGTTGATTTTGTTTTTTCCCTAATGACCCTTTAAGTGCTCCAGATAGAGAACAGCAAGTGACGGGGAACTGCACGAACACATATAAAAATACCTTTTGTATTACCAAAAGGATCTTATGAAACAGCCCATTGTAAATCGCTACTAAGATCAAAACTGGGTCAATTACCCATCAAAGCAAGTTCTCGAATGATTTATATCAGTGTGTAAGGCAAATTACAGGGTAAGACGATGGGAGTGCTCCAATTAAAGACACTTCCTGCTGAAATAAAAGATACATTGTGTGTATTTCTTTGAGGAGGATGTATTTCTCAGTATTTTCATGCCCACTGCACAGAAAAAAAAGAAATTTTAATTTTCATAGTAGCAAATCAAAATGTCAGTATTGCTTCACATTTCATGCTGTCACACGCTGCCACATTTTGGTACTGAGGAGGCAGATTTTTACACCGATGGACCCATCCAGACAAGAAAGTACTCACATTTTTTACTTAACCTTGCGTGCTCAGTTCGCCCGTCTGTATGATCGTGAAAACACACAGGCCATCATGACGCCATTAAGACAGAGGAGCATCATTTTCACAGGAACTTCATATTTACTATAAAAATCAGACAGCCTTTTAAATTTCAGCCATCTGGGGTCCGTAAAGGGCACTATGCAGGCTGGTGCAGAAAATCTGAAAACTTTGACCAAGCTGCACTAAGGTTAATGTAGCAGATAAGAGCATTCTCTAAATTTATACTTGACTCAAGACAATTTTATTTGTGGTCCCTCTGCCAAGACTTATATGAAAATATACCCACGTTGATGAGGGAGAGGCTGGTGTTGCCAAATTTAAGATTGAATGCTGCCATCTATAGGTGAAGGGTTACATGTTATAGGTTTATATTTGACTGTACAGCAGGCAGAATAAAAACTGGCTTTATTTGAAAAGGTCAGTTTACATGAACCAGATGGTTTGCCCTGATAGACAAAGTAATAACTACTATGGTTTACCGTGCCCAGTGAAGGGACTTTTCCTCTTAGTCTCTTTACTTCTTTATCCTTTGGCGCTATGGAATTTTCTTGGGGAGGCAGAATAAGTGAATGAATGAATGAATGAATTTGAATGCTGGAAACTCTTATATCCTGGCTTTGGATTTGCCTTTAGTCAACCCACAGACAGATTTTATTCTTTTCTGTTGCTTGTTTCAGTATGAAAGCACTGGTATTCACAGAGAGAGTGAAAAAGGAAGTTTGTGGGTCATGTGTGATCTGACTGTCAGCCAGACTGAAAAAAAAAACCCGGGCAGTTAAATGGAATCAAAACGTTAGGCCTACAAGTTTTTTTTTTTTTTTTTTTCCCTTTCTGAGAGTCATATGGTGGTCACGTGGTCCTGTTCCAGATTAAAAGAGGTGATTGGTGGAAGCAGAGGGGTTGATTACCCAGACTGCATTGTTTCAGCATTACCGCCCCAGATTTCATCTCCCAGGGCAAGGCTAATGCTCCAGACTCACGTGCACGCAGGACCTGGGCTCTGACAGCATCCTTGTCCAGAGTCAGCTGGCACAACTTTTGCCTTCCACTCGCCCTCAGAGGGGAAGTCCTTATGAATGATAGGAAGAGCTGCATCAACAAAAAGTCAACTCATTGGATTGTCTACATGAGCTGCACCAAATCTCAACAATGATTCAGTGATAAAGCTGCTATTTGTGAGAAAAAAAAAAAAAAAACATGCACGTGGTGGTCAACTGTGTGGGCAGCATTGGATTAATTTGGCTATGCAATTGACCAGTCAAATCAAAAGTGCTGAAAATGATGTAAGCTGAGGTACATAAATGTATGTTCAACCATGGGTATAGTTCTGATACTGCAGCGCTGTCAATTATAGAGAAAATTAGTCATATTGTTCCAATTTAAAGGCTAATCTTCATTCAAAAGAGATGTTTTGCGCAAATGATTGATGTCAGAGTTCTTTGTCCAGGCCATGTGTGGGCAAAACTACAAAGACAAATCATTACTGGAGGAGCAGAGATAGGAGCCTTTGTTGAAAGCATTCAAAGGAGAGTGGGAGAGAAAAGGAGAGGGTAGGGAGCAAGTCCATAGTTCCAGTTGCAAAGAGCCGGAAGGAATAATAAATGGGGCCTCATTCTCTCCAACTACCCTTTTATTGTAAATTGGCCTTAATTTGAGCTCCAGCTGAGTTTGAAATGACAAGGCAGGGTAGCGCTGAATAGGAGCCAAGCTGGTGGTTTGCTCTGCTGGAGTTATTTATATACACTATATGTAATTCTTTTTCTCTCTCAGGATCAGAAAAATAGATGAAACTGAGGGAAAGGCAGATGTCATGTCACTCCCAATGAAGGGAACCTTGCAGCAGATAACAAACTCTGAAAATGGTGAATGGTGAAAATGATCAAGTCACAGGCCGGTATGAAATGAGTAAAAGTGTCATCTCATGAAGCCATGCAAAATGAGATTCTGAGTACCACTGCACAGGTAAAATACAGATAATTGTGGGTGAACACTGCCTCATGCTACATGACTCAGTTTTCTACTTTATCTATCTATAATGTGACTATAAAGTATAATTTGCTTCAATGCTCCCCACATCTCCTGCTCTACCCCCTGACATGTCATATTGGCTGTAACAGCTAATACTGTACCTTCATATACTCATAGGGCACGTTTGACCAGCAGGCACTACCACACACACATCGCATGTATTATTAATTACTTGTTGGAGCCACAGCTGTTTTGTTATCAGTGCAGCGCGAGCGGATCGAAGCCTGATTGCATCTCAGATCTTCTGGAGCCACAGGGATTTGCTGCGCAGTCATTAAATGCCAAGTCTCAAATGTTTGGACTTCAAAGATGTCAAGACTGCTTGCATCACAGGTATGATTATTGAAGGTCAAAGCCATTAAATCTGCTCTTTTGTGCACTAGTCCATTAAAAAAAAAATAATAATAATAATTTACATGTTTTTAAAAATTTTGAGAGCTGCAAGAACTGCAGGAGGAGCAGCGTGTTTCAAAACATTTTGCCAACTTGACAGGCAGAGACAGGCTGCTGCAGAGGAGACGGTCACACATTTACATCTGATGCCTGCAAAGCTAGAAACATTCTTATTATGCTATTATGATGCGACAGTCAATCCACTCACACCTTATAGAGAAAGTAGTCTCAGAGGACCAGGCACTTTTAATTGAGAGACCTATGGACCCAGAATACCCCCACCTAATTACTAGGAGTGTAGGTCATATATGCCGTTTATGCTGCTGTTGTCTGGGGAGCTTCCCAGGTTTCCAATGTAAAGTGTGTGTTTGCATAAACAATGGTGAAGTCCAGTCAATCATCTCCTAGCCTTGGTTTATCATAGAATAGAGTGCATACATAGACTGTGTAAATGTGGTATTACTACTTATAGTTTCATTTTCTATTGATGTGGACCAATCAATATAAAGGTGACTGCTGTTTCTTATATGACATTGTGGTGGAAATATTGATACCCACCAGTGGTCTCCAGAGTCAGGGCTTCCTTTAATGATTTCAGAGTCAAATGACGACCAAATACGCTGATCCCACATATAGGCAGTCATGGCCTCTGCAAACCAGTGCAATGATATCGATTTTACCATCTCTGATAGGTTATCCTTAGATCTTTTGAAAAAAATAACCTTGTTCTGACGGCATCTTTGACATGCTTCATGTGTTTTCTGTAACATCAGCATTGATTTTGAATAGCTGTGTAGATGTTAATATTTCAAACAGTCAAAGTGAGTGGTGAACAGTGTGCATAATGTAAGAAAATTGACATGAATGGCCTGAATAGAGCACGAGCACAATTTTGGAAACTAGATTGGACAATTAAGAGAAATTATTGAGGATTGTGAACATGCATTGGGGTGTTAATTTGACAATGTTTTACAGGGTCTACTCAGAGCAGAAATTATGAGGGTCACAGGAGCAGAACAAAGGGGTTAAATATGCATTCTATAAAGAAGTGAAGCTATTAACATAATGACATAGTTTAACATTTGACTGACTGAATAAATCAGTGAATGAAAAAAAAAATGAATGAATGGTAGCTATTCAACAATTGGCATACACATTTAAATAAAGAGCTAAATTTATAAATGCTCCAAAGTATGTTCTCACAGTGTGGTTACCTTTAACTGATTTACTTTACCATGGAATATCTTGCATATGCTTCCTTTTTCATGAGCCAATTTGTACACCATTTTGCGATGTAGACTGTAGGTTGGTACCTCAGAGACCAATTATGCGAGCGAGGCATCAGCAAACTCGACCATCCACATATTGCCGGCTAATTACCTGTACCTACTATTGTGGCAGAGGAACCAGTCACCATGGGCTTTAGATCTCCTTGCAACAGGCAAAGTGGAGTTGAAAAGGACAAACAAGCAGCATTTTAGTTTGTGCCACTTGGGAATTTTCAAAGCACTCTGGGCATAAGAACATTTTACATGGACCTGAACGTCTTCCAAAACATGTACAGCATGTATCTGACGGCAAGGAAATGAGCAAATAACATTATACACATGAGAATATTTGGACGTACAGTGTGCAACACCTTCATTTATACACTTCTCTACAGATAAATCATATTATCCACACAGATATTCTGTTTTTTCTAAAACATGGTTGGTAAGAATCGACATTTCTTAAATGAGGATAATCTACACAAGCATGAAAATGAAATGAATGGTGCACCCCATCCATACTAATTGAGAATAATATGAATGCTCTCAGGACTGAAGCAGTAAGCTCTGAAGCTCTGTCAGGAAAGCTTGGCAAATCAAATGGCAGGCTTTGCCTTAAAGGAGCACAGACATCCCGAGCTTATCTTAATGAACAACACCTGCCACCTCCCTTGGGCCTAATCTCACAGGTAAAGAAGCGGAGGGCTGTGAATGGCGAGCAGGGAGAACAGACCAACGAGCAGGGACGCTGCCACTCTGTGACAGATCAGGAGCACGGCACCTAAATATGGCCACCCTTCATTAAGTCTCTTTACTAAGAATAGAGGCAGACTGTGCTCTTGTAGGTATGAATAATGGAAGCAGCCTCCAGGAGCTCATTTCCAGAGAGTGATCATCATGCTAAAGTATGCCCTAATGATCACACAGATAAAGTGGGAGGCTGGCATGCATGATTAATGCCCCCAGGTCTGTCTCCTGAGCTACACAACCTCCTATTGTCACCGACCCCTCGCTGCTCCATTCAGAGAGCATGGAGCATCAAATGTTCACAGAAAGTATGCTATACTATTACATGGCATCACTGGAGGTGGAAGATGTATTGTAGACATTGCTTAGGGCGTAAAGAGCTGGTAATAATATCAGATATATACAGTTCTTGCTGGCGTGGATCCAGTACTCATGCAAAACATATACAAAATCCAATAGCTAAGTCATAAAATATTCATACAGCAGATGGTTGACTGTTGTACACATTTGATAAGTTCAGCTCAAAATGTACTCGGTAAAACCTCAGTTTTTATCCTGTTTTTATGCACAGTTTCATATAGAATCCATACTTAATGAAAGGAGACGCAAACATCAAATTTTCATTACAGATAAATTTTCTGTTTTTGAAGAGGGTAACCACTGCAATACACAACACACATATTTGTACATCCTGCATGACTGTAAATTCAAAAACCTAATTTCTTCATATTCCTATCTCTATTTTGTCAAATAAACAAAACATGACTCAGATATCATCCATACTTTGTCACATGCTGATCGTTCTTACGTTCTACTCAACATGCTCAAGCATTTGAATACATTAATAAAGCAAATAAAAGTAAAATATATGATTTATTCTTGTTCATATACTATTTTATCTCCATTGTTCAATCTCTCACATCATACCATTCCATTTAAATTAAATCTTACCTCCGGTCTTTTCCTAATGCAAATGTCTCGGTGATGTCCACTAGGTGACACTGTTGTGAAAGAAACATATCACTGGACAAAGTGCATTCACTTTGTAAGCAGGTTTCCTAAGCAGGGATTAATTTTTCAACAGAGAGGCCTTATGTAAATGTTAGAATTTAGTTTTTTGGCAGAGATTCAGCAGTGCTATGACAAGTTGATGGTAAGTGCACGCAACAGGCTGCTTTGTGTAGAGTCTATGATATGAATTTTAAGACTTTGCACAGTCACACACCAGTTTTACCTGCAGGTAACTTACATTCTTGCTGAAGACAGTCATTGAATTCTGCCTGCCAAATGCAAAGCCCCTAAAGCCTGATATCAGCTCGTGACACATCAGAGAGCCAATAACGCTTCAAATACAGTAGAGTTGCATCGCTGTAGATGAAGGGCATGGTTTTGGGTTACACATGCAGCATACAATCTCTGACAGCACGCCCTATGTGTGTATGGGAAAGGCACAGCCAGGCCACTGTGCCACCATCAGACCCTCTGTCTGAACATCCCGTCTTAAGTCCGCTGGAATCTCATGATCCCAGCACCCCATCGCTGTGGACCACAGAGCTGATCCCAGCATACCAGCTTTGACTCTGTTACACGAGATGCATCAGAACTACTAACTGTAACGACTGACTGTAAAGCGTGCCACCTCACACTCCACCAATGACAAAGCCACAGAGGACTCTGATCATGTTTCAGTGACACATGGTTGAAATATTTACAGTCATCAGGCTGGAGATGGAGATAGACTCATTTAGGCTGCATACAAATGTGTGAGACAAGCAAACTGTATAATATCTTATCTCACCGTCTGCCAGTAATTTACAAGACACCATGACCAATACTGATGGGAACTGTTAAAATGACTAAAAGCAGCTGTCAGTAAGGAGAAGGAGAGTTATGTTGCACACTTTATAAGGACTTTAAATGTAAAGGTAACAGTGTGATGTCGTCCACTTCCCCAGACAGCTAGAAAGCTTTGTTTTGGGACCATCATCACTGAAGCACTAATTTAAGTTGAAATTTCATTTTCATGTACATCAGTGTTACAAATAGCAAAAGTATTTATTGCAAATTGGCATGACCTGATTTTCCCTTAGATTTCCACTTCGGCAACTTCAAAGTGAGAAAAAACATTTTTGCCTTATTGTAAGACATTGTCAGATACATCTGCTGTGTCTGCTCATTGTAATGCATCACTGAAGCTACATCACACTTATATTGAGTGAAATATTCCGCCCCAAGATGCCATTGTTTTATGGCTGCACCATTACATAAAATAAAAAATATCTAGATGTCTTGTGCATCATTTTATATTCTCCTGTGATTCAGTGGGACGTATTTGGCATCTTTGGGAACCTTGGGATCTCCACAAGAATTTAAAATGAAATTCATGTGGGTTTGAATAAAGCTTGGCCCTGCAGCAGTGACAAGCTTAACCATGGGAGCGGCAGAGATGAAGAGGTTAAATGTGAAGTTAACAGTATGGTGTTACTGTGTCCCCAGACGACTTTGTCTTGGAGCATAGCTATTGTACTAGTGTATGGGATTCACTGTCATTGTACACCAGTGGGTTAAAAAGTTAAAATAATGTAATGTTAAAGGTACAAATAACAAGGATATTTAATGAAAATGGGATGAAATTAAACAATATACCCTTCTGTAGCTGACAGTGATGTATTTTGTTTATTTGTTTGCATTATAAATTAAAAGAAAAGGGAAAAGTGGCGACCTCAGTAGACATTGCCCAACATGGTGCGATACTGTGGTGTGTTGCACAACATGTATCCTGCTTGCTGTGCGCCTTTATTTAATCAGAGAACTATGTGCCGCTTAAATCACAAAATATGATTGTACATGTTGGTGTTGGAATACAGCAGCTAAATACATTAATCAGTGGTGACAAACCCCAACCACATAAAGGCTGAAATTTATTGTTGTTGGTTTTTTTTTCACATTGTTTCCTGTAACAACTTTGACAGCTTCTTGTGGTTCATTATGCAATATATAAAAGAGGCTTGTGTGTTTATGATGGACATTAAAAACATCATTCACAAGCAAACTCTGTGATAAGATGCAATGGGCCAAACAAGCTGCCCAGTTCCAGACTGATCCACTTGTTGATTATGACCCCTTTAACACAATCTTTGTGGCAATGGCCTACATGTTCTCGCTGCCAGCAGTGTATTTAGTCCAGGTCAAATTTCTCCTTCAATCTCTTTCAGCCTAACCGAGCCCAAACAACGTTTCTGTTGTATAACTGCATAATTAAGCAGTCACAGTATGAAAAATCAACCTCAGATGTGAATGGCTAACAAAGGAAGTGCACTAATATAATTAGTGCTGGTTAATGTTGACAAATTCATAATACATTTACTGAAAATGGGCATGGGTGATTTCTCTATTTTAAATAATAAATAGTCAGGTTCTTTTGGCAGCAGGTTGAAGTTTCCATCTATACAGCACATGTATAGTCAGTGGTCTTATGGGTGGTGCCAAATGGTTTCACCATGCAGAGTAATAGGACATGGGTCTTTGTTTTCTGCACACGTTACCACAGTGAAGGTCAGAGGGTGGGACCGCCTGCACATCAGTGGTTCTAGAGTAGGTGGGTTTACTGTGCTGCGTAATGACACTGTGATAGTTATGTTTGTCCATGACTGATACAATCCATGGCCTAAATCCTGAGTGACCCTTTCCACCAGGTTGGCGGTAACTGCACTGCTGGTTCACTTTCTACACTTCTAGACCGATGTGCTGTCCTAATTCTTAACAAAAAAATACTGATGAGGTGGCAGTGAGGCTCACTGACAAAAAAAGGCATCCTGTAGTTCGAAGACTGTCGGCTAAATGCCCCATAGCAAATGTAACAGGCTTAATGGCTAAAATTTATGTATAAGAATTGTATTCTGCATTGTAGTTATTTCACAGATTTTTGACTGGCTTTATGCTATCATTAATGGAAGGCCAATTCAGTTGGGTTTTAACATGTTTATTCATTAAGTCATTTAACAAAACTTAAATTTACAATACATACATTTGAACGGAAATATAGCATTCTTGCTTAAAACAGTCAATGCTCCATCTGGTGAGCTAAGACACGAGTAAAACTGAAATTAAGACACTGACTGAATGTTATATTTACACATAAATACCTCAAAATATAGCAAGATCTATCAATTAAATAAAAATAAAAAATCTCAAGGGTTAATTTTGCTTTAAAATATAGACTATTTTCGAAGATGAACCAAATTCATTGGTCCCATTTTACAATGAGAAATTGCATAAACAGATAACCTGGCGCATACTGTAGCGTGTAAGTTTCAGGTTATATTTGATTTGGCAAATGAAGAACTGTAAACAGCATGTTTGCACAGGCACTGCTGAGTTAAGCAGGACAATGTGTAAACATTTAAGATCGACTACCATCTAGTCTTCCTGCAGAACTGTTCATTTGCAACAATCACTTTGTCTGGCACAATTTATGGGAATACATGTCTTATAAACCCACTGTGGTGTGTGCAGCCTGCACAGCAAAAGGATTCTGACTGTCAGTACTCAACTGCCCAATACTAGTGAAGGGACATCTATGCTCATAGTTGAAAGAGGAAGCTGACTCCATTCATTTTTTTTGTACACTCTAATATTATCTGCTTCTCAATCCCTGTCAACTTTATAGTCCCGGCATGTTATCTTTGTATGCAGGAAATAATCTTTTTAAGGAATGGCAATTTGCGTTACCAGGAAATACTTCCAGAATGCTATGTAACAGACAAGAAATGATCTGTTGGTGTCCCGGGTCGCCAGGACAAACAACCTGCCTTGACCACTTAGACTGCTGTATTTACTGCATGCTCAAAATAATGGCCTAATCTTTATCACAAGCAAAAGCTGTAAAATGTGCCTGTAAGTGCATTGTCATAGTTTTTTGAACAGCCACATCCTCTACCAACACACTTGACAGTGTTGAGTGCTTTCAGGAAGTGCTGCTTCTCTTTCTGGTCCGCGGTCTTCTCCTCAAGATTTCGTCTTCCTCTTGGTCACTTTCGCAATCCCTCTGAAATAACAAGACACTTAAGTAACAACTTAAGTAATGTGTTTGGAATGCAAACTATTATGGTCACACGCATAATGACTAAACCATGTGCTTTATGTACAAGTTAACAAACGGATTAGTGAGTCATTTACAGTACATTTGACATTTGTCATTTGTCAAGATTTGTCAAATTAGATGTAACTCAAAGCAGAGAGCCATGCAAGTCTTACTGTAGGTAAATCCTCTTGATGACTTTTTAAACTCTTATACAAATACAAAAGATCTGCTGTAACTATCACAGTTGCAGTATACTGTATCTGATTGACCTAAATTCATGTCAATGTTGACTCATGATATTGTCCAAAAGGAGCCAGTGCTTTTTTTTTTTGCTAGACTTTTTGAGTTCAGATATAGTAGATTAGCTGGTAACTTTAGAACAGTGTGTTCCTACCCCGTCAAGAGTGGGCAGCTTGTTGCCCTTCTTCATCATACGTGTTAAGTGGTTGCAGAGAGACACAATTCTGAATGACAGCTGTTGGAGAGATGAAAAAAAGGTGGAGAGTCACAAAATAAACCAAGAGACATCCCCGATGCCTCACTGTACAGAAACAGTTTTGAACTCCAAGACTTTACCTTCCACCTGCGTCTGGCGTACTGTCTCCTGAAGTTCTCCAAGTTGACCACTGACAACCTCTTCACCATGGCCTGTCTGGGATTCAAGGGCTGAGGAGAAAAAGCGAGGGATGAAACAAATGGGAGTGGGGTTACATCAATGTCAAATCACTTGTCAATTTCATGAGTTTTGCCAAAGTATTGGTCTGACTGTGACAGTAAAATATAAAATATAAAAGTCTGAAATCTAAAGAAATTTCAGGCAAACGACAAGCGTTTTTGGACGGGATAGATAAATACTGAAATGTTTATTTAAGTGCTTAGAAAAGGACACAATGGGCAGTAATGACTGTGTGCAAAAATAAAGCCAAAAGATATGAGGTCTCCATTGAGGTGCTGAAAAACATCACACATAAACAGGTAAAATGTTTTGTGTTTGTATACATGTGCATTTTATGGTTAACTGAGTAAAAGTACACAAGATCTTATTATAAAACTGAAAAATGTAATGAAAACCAAAAAAAAAGTAATGAAAATGACATTCTTTATGTCTCATAATATGATTTGTTGTTTATTCAAAGAAAGAAAGAAAAACAAGGTGCCATAATCACAAATAAATTATGTAAAGCTTACAGGAAAGTGCACATTCAGAACTATAAAAAGACAAACTAATCTGAAGAAGGATTCACAAGTGACTAAACATATAACTTTACAAACTAATGACCACTGTAAACAACATAAACATATGGCATCCAAAAAGACAATGGAATGAAAAAATAAATTAATCAAAAAAGTGTGAACTTTTGCTACATTCCAGTGAAAAGGATATCTGCTTGACCCTGTTTTTCTTTCGGTCAAGGCACAATAAAACATAACATTCATAATCAACATTTATGTGCATCGTTCCTCATTAAATTATAAACCTGCTGAACCATAAAGAGAGCAGTGTCATCTGCAAACAAACATGTGTTCCACAGTGCGCTTGTCATCATTTTTAAGTTTGGTATTACTCCTACTAACAAATATCATCATGCCACTTAGAAACAGCTATAAAGCTCACTCAAGGAAAACAAAATATAAACAATAAAGAAACTGTGAAGAACTAAACATTTCAGAGTTTTTGTTGTGGAATAAAACCAATCTGTTGCATTCATAGAACATCTCTTCAAAAGAACATATAATTAAGATTAAAGCAAGATTGTTAAAAACTCTTATTGTCTCTTGTGTAAGTTAGCCAGACTCTGTGATTGGCTGCTTGGCCTCAGGGCACAGTTCCCCCCCACAGGACCGGTGGAGCAGCTCCTTCAGAGCTTGGTGCACTTCTTTATGCAGACTGCTGCTGCGGACGCTGCCATTGGCCCCTTCAGGGTGCAGGGAGCTCATTACTTCCTGCAGCCACTGCAGCTCAGAGTTCAGCTCCTGTCTTAGAGCGTTTAGCTGACTCTGTCTTTGATGGTACTTCCCACTGATACTCTCCAGACTGGCATCTACCGCCTTCATGTCCTCCTGCAGCAGCCGCCTAGTGGCCTCCACTTTACGGAACTCATAGCGTACCTGGGAGATCTGTTTCCTCGCACTCTCACTCTCGTCCTTGTACCAGGCCTCCTTCTCATTGTAGATGGAGAGCAGGGCCTCTATGTCCCCCTGCAGGCTGTGGTGGGCTCCAGCCACCTCAGATAGCCCTGTCTCCATCAGGCTGATGTCCTCCACAACATGGGCAAAACGCTCAAAGTTAGCATACGTGTTGTTTGGGGGCATGCTGGAGTGGGACTGGATGGTGTACTCCTTCAGACGTTTCGTCTTCAGCTGCAAAGGCTCCACTTTCTTCTTGGCCTCAGGAGCAGAGCTGTCCTCCATGTGGCCATGGGACTTCAGACAGAGGGGTGGAGGAATACTGAGTGAGAGCCTGTCTCATTGGAGTATAACACATGTCCCAGCAGACACGGCACTGTAGAATTAGTGTGTGAACCTACAGCAAAAGCCATGGCAGGTGAGAGAGCCAGCCCAAAAGACATTCCTGTGTTACGGTCCTTGTCTTCATGGGATGAGGACTCCACAGCAAAACATCATTCACATGCATGTCAGCAGCCAGTAGTGGAGCAAATTTCTTCAGTGTTACAAGTTGTTAAATGTCACAATCATGCCATTAAAACACAAGTGAGCTCCTGCTTCAGCTTGATGTTTTTGGTTGCTGTGAACTAACCCAAACCAGAGGGCCTGATCCAGTCTGAGTGAGTGCACTGATAGGTGAAGGGTGAGGGAATAGTCCCAGAGGAGGAGGTGTGGTGCAGTGACTACAATATAACTGTGGTATGTTTTCAACAGGCCAGAGTATATGCAGTTGGGTGTGAACTCTGGGATTTTGTGCCTGTAGCTCTACAAATACAGTACTCAAAGTTCTTTGGGCATTTAAAGAAGGAGTTGCTACTCCTATAGCAAATAAACCTGATACCTGCTGTTACCTTTGTCTCACGAGACGGAGCACAGTAACTAGATGTTGCTTAACATGTTTGGGTGGAGTGCTGACAAATGTATCAGTAGTAGCTGAAAATACAAAAACATGCTCTTGTTAAGCATAAACCAGTAAACCATATGCATACCTTTATCCAAGGATGGTTGAGGGCATCTTGTATGGTCAGTCTTTTTCTAAAAAAGCATAAATAAACAATAACATGAATTTACAATGAAAGACAGATAGATAGATTCTGTTTCCCAGAGGTGCATTTAAATGGAAACACGTGTCAGCAAGAACAAAATATGATCTAATCACATAGTACAAAGAGAGATAACTATTACACAATGCTTTAGGTACTTAGACTGTAGGTTGGGTGCCTTTTCATTTCCAATTGGACAAGGATAAGAACTTTGAGTACCTAAGGATTTATTGCAGCGAGACCTATTACTAGGATTTTTATCGTATTTGTAGGACTTGACCTTTGGCCTTTAGCCTTTTCACTGGTGACAGACTCGCTCCCTTACCTTGTGTCTTTTTCCAGGAGTTGTCTGATAAAACTCTTTGCCAGCTCACTTGTACTGCTGAAGAACTCTTCGTCAAACTCATAGTTCATCGCTGAGATGTTTCCCAGTGTTTCCTGCTTCGTGTCACCAAGGAAAGGTGAAGCACCACTCAAGCTGAAAAGCAAACAGGCCCATGCAAAGATCTTCCTTGATGATCTCTTTATGGTATATTAAGATTCAGACTCAGATAATTAATAATTTGCACTTACAGTATATATGTGATGACTCCGATGCTCCTGTTAAGGATAGCACAAGGTTAATTCAAAGAAATCCATTGCAGCCTGTTGTGTGGATGGCAGTAGAGCCAGAGGTAATTAAAGGCCTTACCACATGTCTGCCTCCAATCCCAGTGGCTCATAGTTGACTATCTCTGGAGCTGAAAATAGACACCACAGACTCCTTCATCACAAACACCAGCCCAAATAACAATATTCTTCTCAAATTGTCCTATAGTCCACACAGATATCTCACTACTACTATAAACATGGCAAAGACGCCTGTTTGAAAATACCTACCGACAAATTCAGGGGTTCCAAAAATGTTTTTGAAGTCAGCGCCAGCTTCAATTTTATGTGCTAGACCAAAGTCTATGAGTTTGATACGTGGCAGCGGGACATTCTTATCCAGCAGCATTATATTTTCAGGCTGCAGAAAGCAGAAAACAAGAGGCCATTTGTCAGCAGCTTTTTACTAATACTACGACTGAACGATAAGCAGTACAGAATAATACGTCTTACCTGTTTAAACTCATCTTTAGGTAGGCATTAAAGGAAAACATTGCAGCAGTTATAGTCATAAATGTTAGTGTGTAACATAAAACCAAAATGACCATTTGAAATACAGTTTGATGGGATTAGCAGGGACGTTTTACATACAGGTTGTGTAATGAGTGAGTAATGAGTGTGTATGTAGGATTACTGAAAGTTGTTCTTTCATCATCATTCTTAGCATTCTGTTGCTTTGCACATCTACAGTCCTATAAATCAATGTAAAGGTCACAAGCTCTGCAATATCAGAAAGTCTGAATCTTCACTGAGCAGCTTCTGGCAATTTAAGTGTTTTCATGCTGAACAAAAAGCAAGAAGTCAGTGTAGGAGATGCGCCACCAGCAAAACAGGATGATGACAATCAGAGAGCAGTGTGGGTGACGTCCCTCTAATGGTGAGGAGATAACCTTGTGGTGTTTGTGTCTGAGCGTCTGGACCCAAGCCACAGAAAACAGGAAGGATGTATGATTCACAGCTGTGAGAAACGCTCTAACAGCATGTACATTACAGACGTGTCAAAGTACACTGTAAGTCCTGCTCAGACTTGTGAGTACAATTGCTGGGGGAGTCGAAGCATTTTGCACCGAAATAGCTTATTCCAAAGGGCAGAAACAAAATGTGCTTTTACAAGCTAGAAGGTGGCACATTTCACTCCATAGCTTAACATACCTTGAGATCAAAGTGTGCAATCCTTTTGGAGTGCAGATACTGGACTCCAGCGAGGATCTGTTTGATAAACTGAGTGGCCTCCTCTTCACTTAGAGACTCCTTCTGAGCCAGGAAGTCAAAAAGTTCTCCTCCAGAAACTCTGTAACACACAGACACACCTTCATACTCAGTGACTCATACCATCGCTTACAAAAATCTGGTCCAGTCTCAAATATAATCGAAGTGTGCTCTAAGTATTTGGATGCATTGGTCAAGGATGTGTTGTTTTTGGAAACAATCCATCCATTAGTTTGCCACATTGTGAACCAAAAGCAGCACTCCATGTAGCACATAGAAATATGAGAAATTGTAAAACACCACAAATGATATAATGACCATCTGATAGCCCATAAATGTGACTTTCTTTCATGATCACACAAGAAAAAAAATACATGTGAGCTTGGGTGAGCTTGCTATCTGTTGCACAGTATACAATCCTGCAACCGTGTTCTGCAAGACAAACTAATCGATTCAGCCATGCACTGATTGGATTGAGTTCTCAATTAGTCCTAATTGGGCCCTCCATATTCCCAGGCGCCCACTGGAGACAGAGGGTGCCCTCTGAGGCCTCTTTAAAGCTAATGCATTATTGACTCAGTAAGAAACATTTAGTTCTTTCCGGGTTTCATGATTCTGGCAGACGTTTTTCTAGGAAATACAGGAGCAAAATATAACTCTTGTAATGGAAACAAACACACAGTGTATAATGATCCTACTAGCACACACACATCGATCATCAGTCTAAGACATGGATCTAAATGGCCATTGGCTTTATAGACCTTAGATAATAACAAAATGCCACACATGACATTTAGTGGAGTCTAATCCTTTGACTACAGAGGAAATGCCAAAAAATAAAACCTAAACATGTGATTTGGATTTGATTGTGAGCCAGTCAGTTTGGGTGGTTTTAGGATTAACACTGGTGTAACTGGACGGGCATGAGGAAATTCTAACACATTGAATGGCAAGAGAATGTGACTCTACTGTACTGGACATTGATCTTTGGGGTATAGTGTTGTAGACATTTGTGCAGTGACTCACAGTTCGAGGACCAGCACCACGTCTGTGCGGTTCTCGTACACGTCATGCAGCGCTACAATGTTGGGGTGCTGGATCTGCTGCAGGATGTCCACTTCCCTCTCGATCTCCTCTCTCCTCACACCACGCCGGCTGGCCCGACTCTGGCGCTTCTTGATGAACTTTGCTGCGTATTCGTTGCCTGTGCTCTTCTCTATGCAGCGCTTCACAATGGCAAACTGCCCACTGCAGATGCAAAAACGAAAAAAGAAAAAAAAAAAGACACTGACATCAGCTCTAACCTCAGCAAGAAGACAAGGCTGCTAAGGGAAAGTATTATAGGGAAAGGATTGTAGTTTTCCAAAATAAGACATGGACCATTTGAAAAATGTGACACCTACAGTAAATGTTAGAATAAAATATGAAACAATAACATTAAAATGTGTTAGCCATATTGTATGATCACTGTGAATAGAGGACTCAATGGAGGTGTCACTCTTTAAAATGGTGTATACTTCATTTTGGAGTGAAAATCCTTACATATAACAGCTAAAGTGTGTAAAATGAAGTGGATAGTCCATCATATCCTGCCTCCTAGCAAGACAGAGGACAGCCAGACAGGCAAGCAGTGAGGACAGCAGTATTGTCCTCCCACTGCAGCGACTGTCCTGCCAAATTTCCAGCCATCATCAAGAGTTCAGTCCTCTGAAAAATCCCAAAAGCTCAGAGTATTTCACAACAGAGGTGTGGCTTACAGGCCCTCTCAGTAGATCATTGTTTCTTTTTTCAGTGTTTTGCATATTATTGTCATACTTTCCTAGCCATACAGACAATTATAGCATTTAGTTTGTGGAGTTTTAATATTGAGATGTGTTAACCTAATTTTGTAAACATTGGTAATAAAACCAGAATGACTACATTAGTAAACTCAATGGGGGTGGGAGGGAACATTCCACCTTTACTGCAAATAAGATCACTCCGGAGTCATTTTACTTGTAACTGATGAGCAATGCAAAGCGTTTTCTTGCACTTTGTCACCCAGTCAAATCTATGAGGTGAGCCTCCATGCCTGTATTATCAGACTGACACTTGCAATGTCAAACCTGACTAAGCCTGCCACTTCTGCTGCTGACACCCTTCCTGTTGCGGGCCAGTCTGCCTACTCTGTACATTTAGCTGTTACTGGGCTGCCGAAGACAACACTCTTGCTCACTGATCTGTCAGCATCAGGCCCAGAGGGACAAGAGGGCCGGCGTGGTGGCAAAGCTGGCAAAGAGCCTCTGAGTGGGAAGCCAACGGCTGAATGTTATCTTTGATGTGACGGAGGAGCACTCAGTCAATTATGCACACTACAGCAAGCTGAGTGGGAATAGGTGGATAAAACATGAGAAACAACCAGACCCTAACATCTAAAGGAAGTAATAAAGTGAATTTTGCAACATCACATAAACACCATTGCATTTTGAGATGTTTGGAGAGAGGAGGAACAGATAATTATGGACAGCCTCACGGCAAGTCTTAACAAGCCATTTTAGTCATATTAAGTTTTCTTAAAACAAGACAAGAGTTGAGATAATCCAATTTTCTTCCAATGCAGGTTCCAGGATTTTTCTGGGAACAACAATAAACAACAGAATAATGCACAGAAGGCAGCTATAGAAGCAAGAATATGACATTTGATTCAAGCAAATTATGGAAAAAAGTTGATTAACACCGGAAACAAGTGATATTACCTGATCCCGCAGGCAAATTTTTTCATTTCATTTAAGAGAAACGAGATTTTAACAATGAATATGAGACCAAATAACTTATTAAGATAGAGATTACTTGCAGTGCAGGAGAATCCATAGGTTTTGCGCACAAGTCTCCACATGCAAAGACACCAGAGGGTGGCTATGATTGGCTGTCCAGTCTATGTCCAATACTATCACAGCTAGAGGGCTAAGAATAACCATTCCTGCAGGATCATCCTACACCTGCCATCTCTGTGCTGCTGGGTGGAAGGAATGGGCCTGCCGAGCCGGAGGAGTGGAAAGGGAAGTAGGGTGGAAAGGAGGAGTGCTGATAGGAGCTTGAGGATTAAAGCTGTCCCCTGATGGGAGCAACAGACAGATACATTCCAGAGGCACATGGCAACCCGCTGGGCTCCCACCACGCTCATCTCACATACAGCACAGTGTACATTTCCATTTTCAAAGTGCATTCACCCAGGGAAAGCTCCAGAGCCGCTAAATGGTTTGAAGCTTCAGTACAGATATACATGCTCTAATAACCAGCTCTCTGTGGTTTCAGGTAACCCTGCTTTAGTCACTGAGATTTGGCCTCTATTTAACCTTTATTTACCCGGGTTAGGTCGGCTAAGCCATTTGGTCTTTTGCAGACACACCCTGCCCTGTACTCACTTGGCTACATAATCACATTTAGGAGCTTCTCAGTAAAACTACACTGGTCTAATGTTGGACATTGAGCAGCGCTAGTGAGGACATCTGTGGTTAAATGCTTTGCTCATAAACACCTCAACAGCTTTTATTGAGCAACACTCCCCTCACTCTTTCATATTTACTGACTGTTGAACTGTTGGCTTAATACGCTGGTATCCACCATCCACTGAATTTCAATACCGAAAGTACCATTGCTGAAATTCTCTGTGATTGAATTATCTGTAAATGCAGTGAATCTAATTCATTAATTAGCACAGAAACTATTCATTTTTAGTTTCATGATCTGATTTTCCAGGATCTGGCATGCATCACCTTAACCCAGGGGTTTTCAAACTCTCTCATGTTGTGGACCTCCGAGCACTGCAGATCCCCCATAAATATGTCATGTGTGAACAAAACAGATTCTAAATGGCAAGACAAATTAGTGTTAAAATAAGCCCCTGGAAGCCCCTTTGAGGAGCCCCACAGGTCCCCAGACCTCACTGAATTGAATCCACCTAGCCCCAGTTATTATCATTAGCTTGCAATGACATTGTGTTTTTAGCTGTCTCTTTTGGATGTGGGAGTTGTTTTTTATTTCTTAAATTTGGCCTTGGGACCATGTTGGAAATAAACATTTTCACTTTTACTTGTTATCCCTTGGATTTTGAGTGTCTGATAGTGCAAATATAAATTCAGTAAATCAATTAATCGAGTGATATCAAGTGACAAAAAACAACATCATGTATGGCCCCATTTTTAAAATGCTGGGTGGAAATGTCCCAGAGATTGAAATAGAGAGAGAGAGAGAGAGAGAGAGAGAGAGAGAGAGAGAGAGAGAGAGAGAGAGAAAAGGAAACCAAAATACTAGAGAAGAATGCACACCCAAACAATGGACTTCCAATATTCGCACACACACACACACACACACACACACACACACACACACACACACACACACATACTATGAAGGGTAAACAAAGCATAATGTGTAGGACTGGTGCACAGGAGCCTGGGATCTCAAATGCTCTCTTTCTGTCCGCTCCATTCACAGGACATTTCTCCCCCAGAGACATCCCTGAACGGCTGACCCTGTTTAAGATCTCGGTGGTAATGTGTGAACCAAAGACAAGGTGAGTCAGTGAATGAATTCATCTTTCAAAAACAGACGTCAAGTACCCTCAGGGGAGGACCTGTCGGATGAAGCGAGCAACAATGTCCTAGATTTAACTGTTAAGCAAGCTTGAACAGAATAACTTTCATGGTGATGGTCATAATCTAAATGTGAGAAACTACAGAGCCCAAATGTCAGTGCGAGGGCTTGACCGAGTGTTGTTGTGCAGTGTAGAGTAACAGCGGTGGGAACAGCGATGCTGGGAGGGGTATTCCACAACGGGCCAGGCGTGCCGGCTGTCTTAGTCCTAAGCCGGCCAGTGCATCTGAAAGTACCATCTCTCTGTGGAGTTTCCACTTCCAACAGCTGAGGGTTATTATACACAGCCAAGGTTGGAGGAATGCTTGGACATGTGGCGCCGGCCTAATATTTAAACACATTTCTCAACCAAACAACCCCTGGGACGTTGTGACAACCTCAGCTTCATCACTGACCCCAGCCAACCCACCCTTATCATCTGCAAATTCTTAGCAAAATGTACAGGAAGGCGAGGGGCCACACTGACTTATAAAATGTTCCTCCTCATCTCCAAGTATTATTATTTCTAATCGTAAAAGGATGGACAGCCGTATTACCTAGTGGTGCAAATGCCTCAGAACCCAAATACACTGTCTGTCTGTCACTATTTTAAAACAGTGGCTTTAAAAGTGGAGTGCTTCATCAGCTTCCAGGGGATATTCAGCAAAATGAGCAGTAGTCCATTTTTTCTATAATGTAATTCAAGTGTTAATATTGACCGTATGTTTTAAGTTGAAATTTTGTCTGTGGTTCAAGTGTGACATCTAAACAATCTGCTTAACACAAAATAATCTTTTCACATATGGGTTCCTGAAGCAAAATAACATCAAATGGCGGTCAGCAACTCAATGAAAGTCAATTTATGGGTCCAAAACATGAAGAATTAAGTTTGACTATCCCCATCTTAGAACACTAATAAATAAATATAAGCCGAAAACTATCCCCAAGAGGTATTCCAGATAGATTCCTGCTGGTTGTGAAGTTGTCTCATGTCAACAGAGTGTGTGTGCAGCAGCAGGGGTGTGTGTGTGTGAGTCCCTCAGAGCTCTGCTTGACAGGATGACCTCTGTCAGGGTGGGAACTCCAGGAATGTACAGGAGGCCAACATGGAGTTCCCTCCATCAGCCTGTCTTGAATAAACACATTTTTCTCCCATGCAAGAGTAGGAATGCCTATTTACAGTGCAGAAAAATCTCCATCTTAACAAGTTATTGCACCTCCTATTCAGTCTGAAAATCTTGTTTTTCTTAAAACAAGTGAAAAAATCTGTTAATGGGATGAGATAATTCAATTGATTTAAATCAGTTTCACTTGTTTAGGGATTTTTTATTCTTCGAATGAGTATAAACTTGCTGAAATAAGGCAGTTCAGCCCACTAGCATCAAGAAAGTGACCTTTGATCCAAGGGAATTCTTGAAACAAGATGATTAGCAGTAGGAACAAGTGTCTCGTCCCACTGACTGAGTTTTTCATTCATTCATTCATTCATCTTCTAAACCGCTTTGATTTGTTTAAAGAAAAACAAGATTATAAAATTCAGACTGGTTAAGATTTGTTAAAGAGTTTTTGCAGTGCAGAGCTGACTGTGTGCTTTCTATCCTGCTCCCTGCGTGCCCTCTGCCCGTGCCACTGATACATCATGTAAACCCAGTAAATCCCTTTAGTGAAATTCTAGCACTTTACTGCAAGGATCAGTGGCAGCTGTTTGTCTTGCAACTGATGGTTCTTCTCACTTCAGCACATCTAGTGTAGTGTGTGAATGCTGCAGAGCTAAACCTGCAGGGACACACTCCCTGCATTGCTCTCAGAAGCAAACTTCTGCAAAACAGAACCATTTCTCTAATTCATTTCCGTTTTCAGGTTTTTTACATAGTATTTTTAAAATTCTAAGGTAGCTTTAGGGCTGCTCTTTTTACTTCAGTGTGGTCTGGTGTGACCCGCGAACACCGTCAGTGTTTCCACATTCAGCTGCAACAAGACATCTAACCTTTATCTAATTTCATGAAAAATACTGCAGATCAGACTGCAGTGTCTTAAAATGTGCACTGTGACTGTGATATAGCTGTAGTATTTACAGTGTGAAATCGAGAGGAAGTCGGAGGAAGCTTTTTATTTTTAGATATGTATGTGAAAACAATGGCACTTCCCATTCAGCAGCATTCTGTGTAAATTCTTGCAGCTGCGTGATGATGAACGATAAAACATGAGGTTTGTTTCAGTCAGTGAACGTCACGCAAAGCAAGCATCAGGCGGCCATAATATAGGCATCTCACAGAAGTAAAGCCATCTATAAAAGGCTCAGGCGTATTTACCGTTAAGGCCAAATATGGAAAAGTGAAATGGTGCAGGCGTTAGTGATGCTCGGATAATTTGTTGAAAGCTATAGGGTTCCTGGAAGAGATTTTTTTTCCCTCAGCCTTGCCTTGATGGTCACTTACGTAACAGCTCACCACCACCTCCACCTGTCCCTGAGAAGGCCAATGGCAGCTGCAGGAAAGCACCGAGGCACTTCTGTCCTCAATGTCATTACATTCAGGCTGCTTTACTGATAGCTTCAGTCAAAACACTGTCATTTATGGAAAAAAATGCCAAGCACAACTGTGAGGGCCCCTGTGATGTCAATATCTGTGACCTATGAGTGATGAATCACCTTTCATGAGGAGACTCGCTAAACATTTCCATGCAGGACTGTACGTCTGAGTTATTCCACACAGATCAATTTAACCGTATAGCCCGTCATCAGGTTTCCCCCACCCTCTTGGGATGATGATTTGGTGACAGTTCCATGAGAGCGCCCACCGGTGTTGCTGAACCCATGTGCCACATGCAAACTATATGGGCAGGGTGGGCTCACACTGGAAAATCATGCAAAAGGGCAAGCAAAAACGTCAGTAACAGTATGGAACTCGATAGAGGCGCTGAAGCACTGTCAAAAATTCACAAGCACTTCCATGACACAGACAGCCGTTCTCGTTCTTGGTTATAGATGCTCTGCGGCTTTCAACCACACTGACTCTGAACTTCTCTGTTGCTTGCGATAGTAGGATGAAACACATGTAAATCAAACCACAAGTCCTTCCTAGGCTCAGCTGTGTTTCCATGCAGCGCACTTTCGGTTTCACCACAACTATGCGATATTTTCTCATCCATTTTAAACAACATCTTTCTACAAAATGAGCCTTCTAGTCACCTGCTGAGTCTTCCCAATAATGTGGAATTTCTTCATTCACAGAGTCCATACCTGGCTGTTTCAAAGCTGGTGTTTAAAATCAGACAATCTCCATCAGGAAAAACAACCTTGAGGTGTGGATGCTGGGCACATTACATATCCTCTACTAATAATAACCATCTAAACACAGCTGGGGCGCCCAGTTCAACTGCAAGCTATAGGGGCGGCCTTGGTTTGTCCTCTGCCGGGGTGTGTTAAAGCAGCTGTATATGGACAGCAAACAGGGTACGCACAATTATTACACTACGACATGGTGTGTGTGTGTGTGTTGATGAGGAGTGAAAAAAGTCAGAAGTCAGACTCTTTTCCTCTCACGCCCAACCAATCTGTTAACAAATGGTGCACATACCCATGCAGTCCGTGTAAAAGGATTTGTAACTTCCTCATTTCATATGGTATTGGCAACTTCCTCTGATTACGTCCCCTTACTACACAGTTTCCTTAATGTCTACTTGGTAGGTGCTTTGCCTATGCTATGTACTTTTTCATTACTTGTTTCAGTTGAAAACACTGACCCAACACCTTGAACCAGCTATGTAAGGTATAGCTGGTGTTTGTATACCAGGTATACAAGTGAATCTAATTTTGCTCTTTCTTCCAAAATATACACATTGTAACAAAACAATACTTGTTTACTGGGTGTACCTTTACCTTCTGAACTTTATCTCTCGCTGTCAACTTGGACCTACTTTGACACTCCCAACCTCAAGCTGTAACAGGCCAGCTAAGGAGCGTTATGTGAAAAGGTATGCACGGTAGCACTGAGTCATTACCTCACTCATAAAAATCAAATAAAGACATTGTTACAGTTATAAAATTGGAATAGAATTACCTCCAAGTCTACAGTTTTGGAAGAGCACTTACCTTCCAAGCTCTTCTCCAATGTCGTAGAAATCCTCCACTTTCTGTTGCTTGAATACCGCCATGCCCCGTGTCTTCATTGATGTAGTTTATCCCCTCAACATGCAACAATAAAGTGCGTCTGTCCTCTGTCTGTCTATGCAACTGTCTTGCTCACCCTCCCCTTTTTTCACATGTTCAGCCCTGCGAAGACAGAAGACAGCTCAGAGATACTCTTGTTGATATCTGAATAAGGAACACTCACATGCCCCAGCTTGCTGTATAGCATTCCACCTTAGAGTTGAAGTTACCTCCAACAGGCCTACATGACTAAAAAACCTGATGGGTACAAGCAAAGTGGGCCAGTGCAAGGCTCTTTTTCCTCACTGACAGAAAATAAGTAGGGCAGCTAGTCTGAATTTCACGTCTGAATACTGATTAGACAGCAATAAGCCAAAGCACTAACAACACTGTTATTACCGTGAACTACAATAATGAAGTACAACTGGGACAGCTATTATGCCAGGCTGGTTGGTATAGCAGAGTTGAGTTCTTGTGATTGTAACAGGATTACAAGTGAAAAAGAAAAGAGCATTCTGTTAATTAAGGCAAGGTACCTGTTTGTAAAGTTTAAATAAATCTCAAATAATCATTGTCACTGCTATGAATAAGAGAGAAGAAAATAGACTATTAAATGAACAGTAATGTATGGCATAATACAATATACACATACAATAATAATTTGTAAAGGCAGACAGTACCTTTTCAAAATTGCACAATTTGAGGCAGCACCTAGAAGTTCTGCCGAGTTTCATTTTACAACTTACAAAGGCTTTTCAAAATTTAAAACTGCAGCCTGAACTCATTTCTTACCTTCTGTCAGCTGATAATGAACTTGCATACTATTCACACGTCCTCAGCTCGTCTGGTCTGCTCTTGTCTGTGGTTCAGTCACAATGCTGCCACTTCACAGTCTCAATTTGTTCCCCTCTCCTCTCGGCAGCTCCATCGTGCTTTTGTCTCTACAAAAGGGGCTGGAGTCCCGCCCCCTGATGGCTCCATTATGAAACTACACCGACAGCCTATCAATAAAGATGACTGACTTTTATGGAAGTGCACTCCGTTCTACGTCTACACACTGAGGAGCCTCATGGTGCTAAAAGGAAGATGATGATGATGATTTGTTTTTTCTGCTTCCCAGCAGGAGCAAATGAAACACAATGTCCTCAGTCAGCCATTGTTTATTGAATTTAACTGCTAAAAAAACAATAATAATAATCATCATCACACAACAAAATATACTGAATTCAACACCACAAAACTGTGGAATTTTGGAACATCCAATGACACTGATTATTAACAAGATGATATCAAATAGATTTAGATACAAAAAAAAAAAAAAAAAAAAAAAAGCTAAGTGCCCTATAATATTCTGGAAAGTAGCCATGGTGCTACACATGTGCAATACAATGCTGTGTAAGGGAAAACGGGGACGCTTTGAAGTAGCTTATTCAATGTGAAAAATAAATTGTTACTAATATGATAATGCGTAATATGAAACATATCGCAAATTCTAGCATGCTTAATAACTAAAACAGATATTACATGTTGAAATAACAGTAAACCTTGAAGTCATACAAATGTATGAACCCTTTAACAAAATGAGTAAACGTAAAGACAAAAAAAAAAAAAAAAAGAAAAACATGAGAGTGACAGAAATTGTTACATCACGTCAAAGTCGACGGGTTTTGAGCTCAAGAGAGGCCCGCTCTCAAGGGGAAATCAAACTTAAAATTCAACTTTATGAGGACTTTCTTTTTTTAATTACATTTTTTCATGTCATCATTGCAACAGTTACATTTCTGCAAATTTTTTTCACTTGACTTAACCGCCAACACAATAGCAAGTGGTCGAACAATTAAAAGTTTAGCATAATGCAATGGAATAACAATACTGTAGCACAGGAAAAGGTTGCCAGTAAAGTTAAATTCTGTAAAAACATCGTATCATTTTTAAAGAGACATTTAAGGAGAGAATTTAAAAAAAAGTTAATTAAAAAGGAAATTACAGTTTATAACATGCTGTAAACAATATGTGGGCGCACAGGGAGACTTGGGGCCAAGTGGCGGGGACAAGTGGGTACACACTGTCCTCCCACTCAGAATCCCACTCAAACAATACAATATAAGACTGTTTTATGAGTCCTCTAAGCCAGCTGTGATGTTAAATATGTTGGTTGGTAACAGGTGTGAATTGAGCCTGGTAGCAATGCTGACCAGTTACAGTAGCCGTACTCCGCAAGTCCTGGATGGCCGGTGTGTATCCACTGAAAACAGAAAGATGGTGACACCCGTGCCTGGGAATTCCCTCATCGACTACAAATTATGTTTTCAGTTTCAAGAGAATGGTCATGTTGACCGGTCAAGTTTTATCATCAGATTATTTGCCATTTCATATGAAACTCAGAACATAATCAACTTTGAAGCCAATACATACACTGTGTGGAAGGTACCTGCAACAACAAGTGTAAACATCTTGATGAGTTGAAAAATGTTATACTGCCACCTTGAGGAGAGCAAGTGCAGTTACATCAGTACTTTCAAACAGGGCTCAGAAATAAATGTCCAGCATTAGTGTGCAGCTCCTGTGTACATAATGCAAGATAAAACTGTAAGTAGGTTTTAATCAGGGGAAACTGATCCTGAAATCCTTTAAACGCTGAACAACACCCTCCCTAAATTCTGCAAAGGTAATATAATTTGATTAAAATGGAGCCTTGCATTACATTGAAGAGCTGTGGCAGGAGCGAAATTTAAGGACAGCTTAAATATCCATCTTAATACATGGATTTCAGAAAGGTACACAAGAATACAAGAGTGATATAGTCAGGCAACTGGGTCACCTGCATCCTGAGAGAAGAAATACAAGCACAGTCTTGAAATATGCCAACAGCCACATCATGGCGAGATACCTTTGCATTAGTTCTCCTGACCAATGAGCACACCTGGAGTCTGGAATGACCTCAAAAATGTGTGAGCTATCGGTCAAAAAATTTCAAAATACTTACAGCAAAAGTGATTCAAGTGCATCAACAGACACAGGGATCAAACATAAAAGACAGGATACTGAATGCAACTGCGGAGGGGGGAACCTCCCAAGTGATTTCAGTGAACAGTTATAAGACATCAACGCGGTTAAAGGAGCTGTAATGCAGAGAAAGCAAAAGGAAAATTTCTGAGGACAAGTGTAAAAAATACAATCATTCCTTCAACAGGCATAAAATCGCCTACTACAAAAATCACAGTCATGTTTTCAAAAATACCGGCAGGGAATGGAAAGGTTTAGCTTGGCATTGAGGGTTGAACAGCCACAGGACATGCTAAGTTTCCGCATTCTTTCATAAACACAGAAACATGTAGCAACGATGGTATTGACAAAACATGGCAGGAATACTGATAAAAAGCCTATCTGGCTTGTAATATTTTGGTCCTTCAAAGCCATACTGCTATTAAAAAAAGTGTAAAGTAGATTGTTCCAGCTCTGATGCGGAGACCAAATCCAATAGTGTGTGGAAAATGCTCACAAGCAATTGCCACACATCACCGGTCGACGGATATGATCTCTTTGTTTCTACACAACCTGGAGATCTGACAAGATCACGTTAATTATCTTCCTCGTCATCGCTGACGAAGCTCCGCCCATCCTGACTTGTCTCTCTCTCCCTGAGGAAGGTCTGTCTGATGGCCTCCAGCTCCGTCAGCTCGAGGCGGACCTTCTCGAGGTGGAAGGAACGGCGGTTCTGGATTTGCCTCAGGGGGAATGGGTTCATGTCCACAAAGGCGATGTTCATCAGCTTCCTGGAAAAGGGTCAAACAGAGATACAGTCCTGGAATGCTCTTCTGTTCATACTTTGTTACCGTGAACCCTTGTACTGAATTCACTGACCCTGTTTTGTGTGTTTGCCAGAGTGTATTTATGTTGCTGCATGAGTTGGCAACAGGCCCCTTCACTAATGTCACCAGGACAAATTGTTGTGTATTTATTATGCTTGGGGAACAAAGCATATAATGCTGACCTCCTCCGTGGTCAAATTTAATACTTGTGACAGGGATCACAGGAGCAAAATGCATAAATTGTAAGCACAGACATACTATTATCATAAATGCCACTTACAGACAAACACATAGAATTATGCTTATAATAACACATATAATACTAAAAAGCATTTTAGAAAAATCCGAAGTTGACTCTACCTTGAATCCAGGATTGTGCGTGTGAAGTATCGAAGATATTTGAAGATGGCAGTGGAATCCTGCAATTTCAAAAACTCCTCCTCTTTGTACTTGAAGAGAGCAAGAGCGAAGCGAAATATGATCTGTGGAGAAACATTAACAAAGCTGTGAAAGCCACCACATGGCTTGTACTACTGGACAAAAGGCTATAAAACTTAACCTATCAGCGACGCAAAGCCACTTCAGAAGATTGATAACAGCATTCTTTAACTTTTCGAGCGATGCTTGAACAGAACAATATATGAGCCTTTGGTCCAAGCACCTTTACATTTACTGAGTCTGCAGATCATACCACAGCTGAACGAGACCCTAAAGAGTGTCCTTGAATAACTCTGATGGTTATAGTATCTCTTACCTTTGGTCCCTCATACAGAAAGGCATCCCAGATCTTGAAGAGGATGTCACTAACCACGCTGTCCACAAACACCACCAGGAACCAGTTGAAGGTGATGAGGGAGAAGTCTACCTTGTACTGCTCAAAGTGGGCATGAAGCCGGGGCAGCTTCTCACTCATCAGGTCCTTGAACACACGCTGGTCAACCTGCACACATGTGGTCGGGTTACACAACTAAACATTACTGTTACCAGCTGGCATAGATTCAAGACAACCAGGAAATTGTTTTTTACAGCTTATTGAGCAGTTTATTTTTACCGCAGGGGAAAACATGGGATCAAATTCAGCAGAACACAACAACAGCAAACTGCATTGATTACTGCTTTGCATTCTTGCTCTGGTGACTCATGAGCAGCAGGCCCTGTCACATGGATGTGACATCACTGACACCAGAGAAATGTGTAAGCTCTGGTTACAAGGCTGCAACTTGTCCTAGTATCTTCCCTTGCAAGGATAAAACCTTTGAGCTTGTTTACCTGTGAGCCGAGCAGAGTCTTGGTGTAATAGTCTCTTGGCATGAAGACCTCCACAATGGCTATGAGGCACCAGAAGGCATCTTCTTGATCCAGATAGAGCAAGGCAATGGCTGCCAGTCTGAGAACAAAGAATACATTTCTTTGCTACAATGGAAAATAAACAGCCACAAAGCTTTTAAAGACAAAGTACAAACAGTGGAATATCAAGAATATCCAGTACCTGTTCAGTCCTTGGCAGTATCCAATATCTGGGTTCCTCCAGGAGAAAGCCATTAGTACATTCCTGAGTTTCTGGATGCCCTCTGCACTTGGGGAGGCATAGTGCTTGTTGTTGGGCAAAGTACGCAGCAAGTCCAGCTCAATCTGCTTGGAGGCCGGGTTGGGCTTGTCCCGGGCCACAGTTAGTAGGGTCTCGTAATAGTCGGGCTCCAACTGGTCCCTGAACTTCCTGACATGGAAGGTGACGCACCAGTGCCACACCTTGGACCGGTGTACATGTGGCACGCCGCTGCGCATCAGGGCCTTGAGTTCCGGGGAGCGCACCAGGTCCCTGTTCATGGTGCTGGCCAGGTAGTTCTCCCACTTCACCCCGACAGACACCTCCTGATCAGTCATGGACAAGGACTTCAGCTCGAGAGCTCTCACCTTTGCAACCAGCTTCTCCTCCTCTTCCTCCTCCTCAGGAACCGTCTTGAAGCCAAAGACGTCGTACTCACTGACATTAAATAAAGGCACGTAGATGGTCAAAGTCTGAGTCATGGCATTAGCAGGTTTATCACTGTCAGTAGTTGCACTATAACGTTTTCCCCCATACAGGCTGAATACAGGGGGAAAGCTTATTTGAAAACACTGCTGTTAAAAGATAAGTGTGAATAGGAGGATAGTTGGAAGTTGGAAACTTTGAACGTGAATATATGGGAATTAATGGGAATTTACAGGAATTAAAGGGAATTAACTGGAAATTTGGGATAAGTTATACAAACTATCATATACAAACAGATATTTTAAAAATGACATTTTTGACTGTTTTTTTTTTGAAGCAGAACATTCATGAATTCTTTGACTGAACAACAACAAAACATGAATGTTTCATAAAATAAACATTATGCAGGCCTAAATAGCCCTGCAGTAAGTAGTGTGCTGTGTGCCTGGGATTGAGGAATGCACAGTGCAGGGTAGAAATTCAATTGAATTTGCATTAAATCTGGTTGTATTAACCAAGGTTATGCTGCAGGTTGCTTTTTCAACTACATGTAAGTTCCATGTTAGAGGCTAATCTGCAATTTTTCAGTTTATTCACGTAAATTCCCATGGACAGTTTCCAACTTTGAAAATTGCTGGAATTTTGCCACTCTAGCTATAATTAACTATTGGGGTGTACCTACTTTCCCTCAACCTGTACAGTCTTGAACTGCACATGAACTGCTCCTGAAGTGTATATCATTTAGTGATTTCTTGAGCTGTGGGTTTTGCATGTTTGTGGACACCAACAGCAGAGCAAGCATTTTTTCCAGTTGAGGAAAAAACAGGAGCCCCACCCCTGACTAAAAACATTAGCATGCCTTGTGGCTGCATTGCATTACGGATTGCTGAGGCTATTGTTGTTGCCACTGCAGTGGCAACCCTCCTTCCTGTGTGACTGTTAAATGCTAGTGCAAAGTGGTGAGTCTTAAAAGTTGCACGTACTCTTCGATTCTGAGAAACTGATACCAAAACCTGATATTTACTGTTGATATCTTAAAAAGCTCATCGGCTATGAAAAACGATTGTAGCTGTGCTTAAAATAGCTCATTGCGACGGTCTACATCTAGCCTGTCATACAATGAAACAACTAAAATCTAAACTAAAATCGATCACCACATTGCACGCTGTTTTTTTTTAGAGCTGTTATCAGTATTTTAGGGTGTCCTTTTCCTCTATACAATGTGCAACATCTTAATCAGAATGTACCTTAAAACGTCCTGTAAATAATGTTGAAGAAAATTGCTGACTAAGTGCATCGAGCACCTTTTTTTCCCCCAATTTGCATTACAAATTTAAATTCAAAAGTCATAAAATGTAGTACCCATCAATCTGCTTTCACTTTATGCCTTTATTTCATATTCTAGCTCCTATTCCACTGGGAAATCTAGCATTCTGTTGAATGTTAAAATATAGAAACATTTATGCTTAATGGCTTTTTGCGGCAAGTGTACCTGACAGTGTGTGGTTTGAAGATGGTGTGTTCATGCTGGTCGGGGGTCTCCGCCTGCAGTGCATCCTCTAATAACCTGGAAATGACTTCACGGGCTGGGTTCTGCTCTGAAGAGGAACACACTGGGGTCTTCACCTCTTGAAGCAGCACCAGATACTTACTCTCCACCTGACACATCTTGGCCTCCAGGGCAGTATACTGAAGTTAAAAACATGAGAACAAAGCACACATTGAAGGACTATCGCCAGTAACAAGAATGAAGTTTTTGTTGTTTTTCTGTTTTTCTGACTTGGCAATTTTTAGATGACTTCAGCAGCAGAGGGCACCAGCAGGAGTCAAACTGTCCTTCCCCTAAAAGGGACTCTAACTTCCTGTTTTTATTAGCAGAGCACTGTTCCCTTTAAAAAAAACTATTCAAAAGATGTTACCTTCGCTTCTAAAGCCTTTTCTCTGCTCTCTGCATTTCTGCGTAATACTGTCAGCTCCAGAATCTCTTTGTTCAGGAACTTGTTCTGGGATTTGTAGCCTTGAAGACTGTCCTGAAATTGGAGAGATGTGTCCAGATAAAGTTCGTGGCAATTTATACACAGCATAAAAACATGGCAAAAATAGAACATTTGATTATAAAACCGACACTGGTTAAATTACTTCTACAAACATCTAAAACATTCTACAAATGTTCACACTTACAATCACAATCTACAGTTTTATTATATACATTATCAACTATAAATCTAGCAGACACTTTTCTTGTCATACCTTGAGCATATTGAGCTCCTGTTGATCTTTGTTGGCAGGTGGTGAATTGCTGTCGTTTGGATGACCACTGTCTGAACTCTGTTGGGACAGTTTGATGATGACTTCATCCTTAGCCTGGATGGTCTCCATCAGCATTCCCAGCTGATCATTAATCTCCCCCACTTTGATTTTCAGGCCCTTCAGCTCCTGTTGCAGGCTCTCCTTCTCCAAGGCGAGACGCTCCATGTGGCCACAAAGGGCTTGGATCTGTCCATCCTTCTCCTGAAGCAGTACCTCCAGCCGGGGGATCTCATCCTGGGAAACCACTGGGGCTTGGCTCTGGTCTGGGGCTGGGGAGCCTTCTGAGGGAGGAGCTGGGCGGCGCACTGGGATGCGATCACACTGAGCGGTCCTAAGAGTCTGCTGCAGTAGCCTCACCAGCTCCTGGTAGAGTATAGAGCATTTTTGTGTCAATACAACACCTGGCAGGGTCAGATTCAGGTTTGCATATGAGTTAATGAAGAGTGCAAAGACGACACTCCAAAAACAATGTGCATTGTTTTTTTTTTTTGTTTTTTTTGTGCACCAAAAAAAAAAAGAAAAGAAAAGTATAAAGAGCAAAACAGATGTTGTTTTCTACTTCTTTGGGAAGATGAATTCCCTGTTAAGTGTTTGCACAAAAGAAAATGACTTGCATAACTGCTTAAATTCTCATTTCCATTTCATTGTGTCCTTAAAAAGGAGCTTGGCTAGATAAAACTCCTGGTGTAAGAATATAACAAAGCTCAAAGTGAGGTAAATCCTGCAGTGCAAGTTCCAGAACCTGAAGCTTATATGAAGTTAATAACTACACCAACACATCTGGATACTTGGGCTGCACAATTAACCGTGTATTGCCATGTATTTTACTTTCCACAGTTAATCACAGCAACATTTTATTTCACATACTGTAAAACGCATATTGTACCTCAAAATAACCACTAATTATTTGGGAGGAAGAATTCCCTGTTAGGTGTTTGCTAAAAAAAAAAAAAATGCCGGAAAATAATTTTGCTCCTCAAATTATCAATACAAATAAGAGCATTTAATAGTTCGGATCACAACATTCATGCAGTAATCGCGGCTACAATTTTGCAGCCCTCCAATCCAACTTTTCAACTTTACATCTGAAGTCAAATCTTACTGCATGAGGAATGAAGTCTATCTCCAGTTTTATTGGGAAGCTGTGCTGCTGTTAAATCATTTGCGTAATCGTTTCCCAACTAACAAATAGTTAGTAATGACCAGAGAGTCAAGCTGACCTAAGCCACAACATAATTAACATAGCAACCAGTAAGCCCAGAATAGCATTTATCCCACTCTATCTAATTTCTGACCATGAAATTTAATTGTACAAAGTTTATCATGCCTAATTAGATCACTAAACATGTTGTTTTGAGTTAATGTGCCCAACGCGTAAATGTGGATAAAGTCATTTGACATGTATTTTTCCATTACAGTGTGTACGGCATGTGCACACACTTAACACACACACATGCATGCACACACACACACTGATTTGAATGTATCGTTACATGCATTTAAAGATCCAGCATTGCCTTTGAAACCAATCAATATCAAATTCGCTGAGATGCATGCAAGTGTGACAGGAAACATATTCAACAGCACTCTCAGGCAAAGGACACATGCTTCACTGGCTACTCAGTCAAGCCCTGCCAAGGCTGGGGCATGCAAAAAAAAAAAAAAAAAAAAAAAAAAAGCCACCGCTTAACAAACAGAAGATTCATATACCTCATATTTAACTAGCTGCATTTCAGTAATAACAAGCTGACCTGCTGTTGTGCCCTGTCCATCCACTTTACAAACAACAAAAGAAGAACAGCCAAACTAGAACAAACAAGAGAGTGACAGGAGCTACAGTACTGACACGGTGGTGAGCTGCTGTTTCCTTCTTTCTTTCTCAAGCATGACTATTAGCATGACTAATGATTTGCTGTCTTCCTGAATATTAATGAGTGTAAGAGTTGCACCAAATCACTCAGTCAGAGAGGTCCAGCTCAGGTTTGTGTTATACTGAACTGAAAAGACAGCTTCCCTAATGCAGAATCTTCTAATCCACAGATTATCAGGTGATGTGTGGCACCTCACAGGTTATTTAGCAAGTCTGGGTATTTGCGATTACAAGGATGCACTTCAACATCTATATATATATATATATATATATATATATATATATATATATATATATATATATATATATATATATATATATATATACACACATACACACACACACACACACACATATATATATATATATATACATACACATACATATATATACACACACACATATATATATACATACACATACATATATACACACACACACACACACACACACACACACACACACACATATATATATATATGTGTGTGTATATATATATATATATATATATATACACACACATATATATACCATTATCACTGATAAATCAATCAGTAAGAGGACTGGCCGCATGTACAGATAAGACTGGTTTAAGGCAGAAAACAGGAAGGGAGATCTTGTGCAAACAGAGCAAGCTTTCAGCGTTTCTCACAATGGTGGATAGAGGAATGCGTGAAATGCTGATGGAAAATGATTTCCAACTTGTTGAACAAAAAAAGGCATGCAGAACAACACCAGGAAGTGGGGAAAGGTGATACGTAGCAGCATCCTTGTTGTGAAAAGAAGCAGCGAGGCTTATGGAAATATGGCTTTAGTCCTGAGACACTGCACCACAGTGCCATGAGACAGAGGCTACCAAAGGTCTCAAACATGGTCTCATTTGTTTACAGCAACTATATAAAGATAGCACATTTCATTTGGCATTATGATGTTAAAGTCCCCATGGAATGACCTCATATGACTTCCCATAAAACAGTGTATCTTAAATAGTGACATCATCCTGCACTACGATTTCTTTCCCCGATTTTACTGTTTCCTCTATTATCACATAAAGATGAAAATGCAAGAATGAAGATCTTTTTTAAAATGGTACACAAAGCAGTTTTAAGGGTTATCAAGAACTTCAAAGTAATGTTCATCAGGTTTCAGACACAGCTCCTGCAAAAACCTTTAAATGGCTAGACAAGCTGGCTGAAAAATATGGTGTAGATTATATTACACTTTTTTTCTGACGTTACCACTGGAAAGAGGGTGAGACAGAGGAAGAAAGAGAAAAAGAGTGTCGTACCTTCTGACTGGCGAGCTCCTCTTGGAGTTTGGCCTGTTCCTGGTGCAGGCGGCTCAGTTCCTCCTGCTGGCTCTGAAGGCGAAGCTGCATCTCCACAGGTTTGCTGCCGTTACACTCCACTGGGGAGCTCTCAGTACTGCGGTTCTCAGCACTGCGCCCGAATTTCCCAGAGCCCATCATGTCTCGAAGGAACGGCCTCTTGGGCCGTGATGAACTACGTACAAAGTCGAAGGTAAACGCCGATCCAATGGAATCTGAGAGAGACGAGAATGTTGCTTTCAGTTTTACTTGCCTATGATCCATGCACAGGCCACAGAATGAGTCAGAGAGAGTCAGGGGGCTGGATGCAGGCAGAACACTTTCAACAAATTAGACTGTTTGATCTTTTTTTGAGAATATTCAGCAAATAATGGGTGGAACCACAGGAGAGAAACAATTCTTTTCTTAACTATGGAATTCATGCTGCAAACTGGAGTGAATGTCAGAGCATTAAATCCAGACAGCAGGGAGTGGACATACTTCTGTGTGTGTCTGAATGAGGTTTCTGTTCAGGGATGTCCTTAGGTGGAGCATCGACCAGCTCCCACTCCTCTGCACTGTTGCTGGTGTAAAACACACTGCGTCTGTTCTCCCCTCCACGCCCTGGCCGCAGATGAGACATGGAGTTCCTGAACAGAGATAAGACAGGAGGACTGTAAGATCATGACTGACAAGAATCAGCCCTTCTTTGGGTGTTAGGCTGTTGCAATTCCATAAAATGGTTCAAATCCATGAAGGAACAAGGTCGAACAGTAGGGAGGCCTGATATCTCTGTAACTTAGTAGCTGCATTTTGTCAGAATCACTAGCAACGTAAGTACAAAGTGCCTTTGTTGGCGGTCTCCAAAAACACTTCTGCGTAGGCCCTGGACCATGTAAGTGCAACATGCAAATAAAGACCCCTGTTTGTCTTAGTCACACTTAATGGGAGAGTATGCATTAGAAAAAGAAAAAAAACCCATCTAAAACAGGGAGTCAACAGGTGTCACACGATTACATGTAATACTTTTTTAGACAAATTTTATTAAAATGTAAGACTGATTTTCGGAAAAATTGTCTTTCTTATTCAAATCAGAATTGCAGGAAAGTATCAACATAAGAACTATGTAATTGGTCCAGGTCAGAGGTCAGGTTTAGGTAGCTACAGAACAGATGCTTAACTAAATTTATAACAGTTTGCTTTAGGCTACACAGCAAGCTGTGTCCAAGTGGGCACTTACTGGCTGAACTGGTTGGCATCTCATCTCAAATGCCAGTGTCTCCAGCATCTTTACTTTCCTTTTCACAGTGGAAACACAGTATGAAATCTAATCTCACGTTTGGCATTTTAGTGTGTTACAACACTCGGAGGTGTTTGTGTTTGCAGAAAAGGAAGAAGTGGTCAATTTGCATGTTAGAGTAACATGGTATACATGTAACTATTTCAACTACTGCAGTCAACCTCAAGAAGGGCTGAAAAGGTTAGTTTCTTTCCTTAATATAGCTGCATTACATGAGACACTAGTGGAGCCTGTTCTGCAGGCAATGAAAACAATGACTTGAAAATGTACTTTCTCTACGAGCTGGGTTGCAATTCACTCTCACTGGCTGCACTCAGACAAGATCAAGCATTGTGGAAAAAACGCAGGGAATCTCATTCATTTTCAATGGGGGCTGCAGAGAAAAAATGCAGCGGTGTCCGGCAAAAAAAGTTGACAGCAATGTTGACAGGCTGCAGCAGCTTCAGCTTAACTCTTAGCCTTACCTGAGCTCTGTACTCAAGTTTTTGAAGGAGAAATTGAGGGAGTTGGTGGAGGACACAGAGGGCCCTCTGGCAGCCTGCATCCCCACCATTCCTCCACCATCTGTTTCCATCTCCATGGCAAAGTCACTGCGGACCTTTTCCATGCTCTCACTGGGCTTTTCAAAGAGGAAGGCATCTGTAATCCAACAGAGACACTGTTCAAACCAAACTTACTGGAAGAAGAAGAATAGCACTGTAATGGAATAGAATTACTACCATTGCCACTGTCAACTCTCAAACCCACAACTATACAGCTGATCACTGACATTGCCCTGCCCTCCATGTCTCCTCTTAACCATACTCTCTCATTCTTTTAATTTATTCTTCCTTTAAGTAATTTTCAGCAGGTTTTCCTGTGTATTTCTCTATCCAGGTCTTCCTCTCCATATATGCACTCCTTAGTTTTCACTGAATCTCCCCATCCTTTCTCATCAATCTGCTCATCTCTCCTTCCCTTACATACAGTCCATGCTGTTGTTCAGACAGCACGGAAGCCACGTTTGCATTGGTGGTATGTGTCTCTATCTGATAAGGAGAGCAAGAAGATCTCCAGAGACCTGGTCCAGACCAACTGGCCAGGGAGCTATCTGGGGTGGAGACACCATAAGATTGTCTACAGAAGGTCAGTGGGTGAGGTACTATCTGTACTTACTTCGACCTTGCTGTTCACACACACACACATACACACACACACACACACACACACACACACACAAATACATGCATGCATCACACCTTCCTGAGGTCATCCATCACACCCTCCAGAGGTGCTGACAAGCTGCTTATGAGTCACTGTGTTTTCACAGCAGTTTATTAGGCCAGACTTTACAAAAAAAGACTCTTAAGTGAGTTTTATGGCTTGATAGCACAAAACAACCATACATACTTATGTGATTTGTTATAGGCTAGGGTTGTTGGTTTTTTTTAAAGAGATGTTTTATTTTGGGTTAGGGTTAGTTTGATTGATTTGTGGGTTTTGTCTTTTGATTATTATCAACTGAAGTTTTTTCCAGTGTTTTGAAAATTGCTTTATAAAATATTATTAAAACTATTATTATTATTATTATTATTATTATCAGTGGTGGTGGAAGTAGTAGTAGGCCTGAATGGGGACTACTAAATGCTAAACAATCACTAGATGACCACATTTTCCTAATATGCATCTCTTGCATGTCTGCATATGTGTATCTGATGCCCCAATATTAACTCATATATTGCCTTTATTTCCTTGTAGTATGTTGTAGACCAGCCTGTATTTCTGCTGTGTAGTAGAGGATCAGGATAATGAGTTGATCACCCTCTGGAACATCCATATATATGTGGAACTGCTGGACAAACACTTTGGCAGTGTGAGTCTCTTAAGCTTACACACACTTCACCCTGCTGGTCCTTGAGTGAGCTCCAACTGACATATCATATCTATTCTTTGTGTGTCTATGACTCAAGCTTAAACATAGCAACAGAACTGCACTGATACGGAATGAGTTCCAGAGAAGTAGCAATATCTGGTGTTACCCAGAAAATGATGCATTGACTGGGGTGTGTCTGTCTGTGGCTCCCTGTGCCGCTCTCTAACCAGCAGACAATATGCAGTCTGAGGCCAGCTCACTAAATATATCTCTTCCCTTGGTATGAACTGAGATGGAAAAGTGTGGAAACATCTTATGTAAGGGCTGAACTGCCCTTCCTGTGTCCAAAATAATGCTGTCACACTCTAAGGAGAAGCCAAAGCCGCTAACACATAGTTTTCTTTACACTGAAATTCCACACTGAAATCGATCAGACTCCTTCTGCTACAGTGTAACCCTCACCAACATGATTTAGTATCTAGTAAAATCAGTATTCACCTAATATATCTATGGAGAGGTGTTTTTGTTTGTGTGTTTGTTTGTTGTTGTTGTTGTTGTTCTTGTTGTCTTTAAAACAGGTCCAGGATTCTCTTGTAAAGTCTTGGCAATTTTCCATGTCTCACAACAAAAGAAAAACACCAGCTCTGTTAAATGTGGCAGCAGGATAAATTGAAACCAAATGTACAGTGCACTTAAAAAGGGCCAAGAGCCAGTCAGAAGGCCAATGAACTTTATGAATTAACATGTTCAGACACATCTAACGAAGAGTGACTAAAAACAGGTCAACCTGCACCAACCCTGATTCTTATGGTTAATTAGTTGATGGCAAAATGACAGCTGAGTATTTTAAAATCTGGCAGAAACACTGTGATATTCAAACCTACAACAGCATGCAAGTAGCGTAATCCTACAAACTGGATGATACTTGACCCACCTTGGACATCCTATCAAGCAAAGCTTAGCTATGTCATTCTTTTACTATCCATACAAAAACAAATGCAAAAAATGCTGCACAGACAAAGACAAATGCCAGCTAAGGAAATGTTAGTCATCTTTAAAAGGCTGACCAATTTCACAGGCCTTGCTCCTCCACCCACACATTTCATGGCTCCCTGACAAAAGGCCAAGGGCTTCTGAAATGCCAGAGGATGCAACAAAAAATGCCTATAAACAAAATAGCCACAGACGCACACACACACGGGTTATGCTATTCAAATAATTCAGTAAAATGAAAACGCACCCTGTGTGTCCAATGCATGTGAAATACAATGTCTTTCTCTTTTTTTTTTTGATTTGACATGCAATCACTGCCTGGCAAAAGCTAACCCACACAATGTTTCTGTGGCAACGCAGGGACTTGGCAACAACATAATGATCACTTTTGTTTGCAGCTCTTGTTTAAACATTAATCCTTATTCTGATACAGGTGTTTACCTTCAACAGGGTGTTGAAATACAGCATGGACACTAATGTATTATGTGTATATGTATGCATATGTGTGTGTGTGTGTGTGTGTGTGTGTGTGTGTGTGTGTGTGTGTGTGTGTGTGCATGCCTGCTTACCATTGTCTTTGGCTACCAGGCCAGTGTGAGGGTAGAGGAGGGTAGGGGAACTCCAGCTGTCTCTCTGGCCAGAGCCTCGCGTGTTGCTGAACTCCCATCGCTTCTGCTGTAACTGTTGCAGCCAGTAATGCATTACCTGCTTATTGGGGGCCTTGAGAAAAACACACACACACACACACACACTCACGCACACACACACACACACACACACACACACACACACACACACACACACACAGAGAGAGAGTTATTCACTAGGGTGGATGAGATAAGTATTTTTCTGTTCAAAATACACATTTCGCTCTAGTTGCTACTATCACTCAGATCACTCATTAATGTATCCTGTTGGCAATTGCACTGATCAAAGTGTCAAAGTTAAAACAAACAGTCATATCAGCACAATAACACATGGGCTTGCAAAGTGATAAGCTGAGGAATTAAAGCTAACAGTCTAAGAGCACATTTCAGTGGAAAGGCTCCTATTAAGATCATGTGAACCAGCGCAGATGCTAGTTTCAGTCTCAGTTCCAGCCTCGGGCCAGTCAAGCTGTTAGGTATTAACCATTCAGACCGTCTGTTCAAAAACAATGCAGACTGTAGAGGCTGTAGCCACAGTTAAGTGAAACCAGAAGGGGCGGTTTCTCGCTCACCACTGCTGCTGCTGCCACCTGTCCTGACAGCAGAGACATCATGCTAGTCACATGACAAGGTGGCGAGAGAGGATGTCATGAGGCATGACCCAAGGGGACTTTGTAAAAACTCCTGGAATATGAGTGCTCATGCTCATCAGATTGGCAAAACTAAAGTGTCACTTAAAAATCTTGCAAATAAAAACATTTAAGTGACAGTGCTCTCACTCTATCAGCTGTTTGGAAAAACACTTGGAAACAGCCTGACTGCCTAACTGTGAGACACTGTTGCTGAATACTGAGCATTGTAAAATCACACCTCCTCCCTGCTACTATGTCAGCGCAGGAAAAGTTGCTTATTTGGCAAAACAAAGCTCCAATAAGGCTGTCAGCAGCAGCCAAGTAAAAAAAAATGGGTGTGTCTGCCTTCTTCACAATGGAAAAGGAAGTGACAAATGGCACCAAAACAGGGTCGTTATGGCAAGTCAGTAATGCACAGTCACCCATAAAGCTGAGAGTTTGAGTTCAGACAAAGTACCTTCAGCAGGAACTCCTTCCCGGACGCGTGGATCTCAAACTGGCCCTCTTCCCCCTCCACATCATAGCTGAAGCATGCATCGCCTATCTCGATGTACCCGAGCGGCAAGGCATCTTGGGGAGTCTTGAAGTAATACAAGTAACATTTCCTCGGATCGTACACGAACCACCTCGGCTTGTACCCCCTCAGCGGCCCCTTGCCAGCGAGTTTGTTCAAGTAGCCGCATAATTTGGACGCCTGGTCCTTCGCTCCCTCGGCCTCGGCCACATCCACAGACTTGTGGGCCACAACCCGGGGAGCTGCAGGGGAATGCGCCTCGCTGCCATCCTCCTCTTCGTGCATCTTTCCTAGAAGTTTCTTCTTCTTCGTGCAGCGCAGCGGATGCACACTTCTGTTTCCATCCGCATGACTGTCTGCTCATTGGACGCAGGGGATGACGGTAGTTGTAGTTTTTTTTTTTTTTTTTTTTTTTTCCAGTGGGTGCGCTGTGATTGATGCAGCAGTACCGCCTGGTGGAGGTGTTTGACAAGTGGAGCGCACAGCCTCGGCTAACATGAGACAGGCCTTGAACCACTCAAGTCTTTTACATAACCTTTGTTTCTCGTCTATCTGCACTCAGAAGCTATAGTAATCCCATAAATAGACTGATACCCTAGTAAATCTAATGTATCAATAAATATGCTCCTGCTATATCCAAGAAATGTTGTCATATTTACAAATATAGTCATATGAACCAAACGTACATCAACTTTAAACGTTACTGTCCCTCATTAGGGCAATTCTTTTGCAGCATGCAAGCAGATAACAAATAGGCAGTTACAAATAATGGTGTGGAAAGTACAAAAAACAAGGAGCCATAGACATAATTGGGCAGAAACAGAGGGAAAAAATTTATTTATTAATTAACTGATAAAAACTGAAGCTAACACCTCTAGCCTTTCAACAGAGCTATTGCAGAAAGTACAAATAAAAAGTTATGTCTGTTGGGTTTTACAATAGGAAGTTTGTGCCGTACGCCAGAGGGTAATATCTGGAATTTTTCATGAAGCGGATGGTCAGGATCCACAAGAGCAGAGCGAGCTTCCTCCCTAACCTGCTTACTTTGCAGAACAGCTCACTCAGGATATGATAACCCACATATGTTGAATATATTATGTGTAACCTATAAGAGGGCACACGTATTTGTGATATATGTTATATATGAAAATGTGCCAGGCTGTTATACATCATGCCATCAATGGAAATCCCCTCTGGGTACATAACCTACTGTGTATGACATTTAAAGTAACACCGTGTTGGACATTATACATACCATTAAATAAATAAGGTCACACTTAACTTGACCTATACGCCTACACAGAACCACTGTGAGTCTGTAAGTCGCTATGAGAGAGTTATAAAACAATTATGCTTAGGGATGAGGAAATAATAATTATAAGAGGAAGAAGAAGAAGAAGGAGAAGCAACTTTATTTATGTAGCGCCTTCACAAAACAGGGCTTGCAAGGTGCATTACAGCATAAAAACAACAAACAGCAAGAATCATTAAATTGTCATGAGGACAATAAGAACAATGGCACCGTCAGTAAAACAAAATAAATACAAATAAAGCAATAAAACACTGAACACAGTAATAAAACATATAAAAGTAAAATAATAAAACCAACTGTTTAGGAAAATAACAGAACGGCTAGACAATTAAAGTAAATGTTTAAGAAGAGACTTAAATGAGAGAGATAGACTTCTGGATGGTTGGTCCAAAGTTTGGGGGCCCGGATGGTAAACGCTCTATCACTTTTGATTTTTAGTCTGGATTTAGGAACCACCAGGACAGCAGCGTTTGAGGACTTCAGGGCCTTTGATGGCACAGTGGAAGTTAAAAGACCAGAAATACAGCTTGGGGCTAAACCATTCTTTAAAAAGCCTTTACAAGCGCTAAGTAAAAAATTAAAATCAACTCTAAAACCAACAGACCGCCCATGTGAAGATAAAAGGATTGGTGTAATGTGCTAATAAACCCAATGCCGGAACTAACAGTCACTGCAGTCGCCCTCCAACCTTCACAGATGAAACTTTCATAGCATGACTCATGAGTAAAAGAAAAAAAACAATTAGTCAGTCTAGCCTGTTAGGAATATTCCTACAGGACCCAGAGCTCACTGAGGAGCTGCAGAAATAACCAAGTTGGCCTAAAATGTAGAAATGTTGACGCAAGCCGAGATCAGGCGGGTCCGGGACGGTAAAGAGAAGATGATTGGCACCTATCACTTACATAACACATTCAGTATCAAGATGTATTGTGCTTTTTATCGATGAATAGTGTCATTTTACTATCACATACATCAACAAGCTATTCAAGTAGCTCCAAAGGGTTTTATTGTTTTCCCCACAAAACTCATCTCAGAGAAAGATATTTAGGGTTTCTATTGCGATATAGCTGTTACTATTTCTTGTCACACGTTGCATGATTTTGTTCAGAAAGGTTTTTTTTTTCCACCTGTTTGAAATGTTATAGGTGCTTTGTGAGGACATTCACAAGTGTTTTATTTATTCATTTATTTTTAGCCTAAGGTTTAAAGGGTAATTTAAGTGAGAGAGATATAGTTTTGGAGCTGATAAAATCTGACTGGTATCAACTGACTTGTGACCTTTATGAGATACACATCCACCACACCGCCTGCCATGTGACAGGAGACTGATAAAGACTTCCCCTGCAAGGTTTGGCAAGAAAAAACTGCTGTCTATTTATATCTCAAACCTGCTTCAGTTATTGCATGCCTTTACTTCACAGCTATGTGGTACCAGAGAAAAGACGCACGGTGAAAATAAACTGCTGGTATCTGGAGATTTATCTCATGTAAATGGGCGAGGAATATTTTACTGTGTGAATGTGGAATCAGTGATAACATAAACAGCCCAACACATTTCTACTCCCCCAGAAGGAGCATGCATGACTCACAAAAAAACTCAAGACAAGTAGGCCTTAACAGGATTATTGTGATGATGTTGAAATTTTAGGTCACGGTAGGTACTCTTGCGTGACATGTAAAAGTTCTGTCATAAAGTAGAAGTTCACTCAAAACTTCCGAAGCTATTCTTCATGTCAGGAGAGTCGGAATAAAATTAGGTTTGTGGATCCGTCAGGTGACATTCCCGCCCCCAAGGAAATCCTACTGCTTACCACATGAAAACAAACTAAATGGAGCTGATTCATGGTCCAGGTGTCTCTCTGCTGTGGAGGGAATGAGTTAACCATTGCTCACCACAGGCTCAAAAACAAGGCTGGGAAATATCAGAATTGTTGTTTATTGGTGGCTCATACAATTTCGTCAAATAGAGTGGATCTTCCCATGAAGTGCACATTTGGCCAAGCCCTGGATACCTTTGATCGTAAATTATAGCTAAGGTCATGATAAACAAAAAGCTGAGGCGTTGACGTAACCTATTTCCCATAGCGACAGTAAGCAGACAGTTTGTGGGTGAAACATCGCCTGCTGCAAATCAGTACACATGTGCGCCAAAACCACAGGTTCTGTTCAGCTTGCTTTCCATTTCTCTTTAGGAAACTCTTGCAGGGTGACAGCCCTTCTTGTTTTCTGTGTATCAGTCAAATGCAAATGAGCTGTACATACCAGCCATGCTTTATCGTTAACACAGAACTTTTGCTTTCCAAACCTGTGGAAAGAAGTGTGTAATTCTAAATGTCATCGGTTCTATATCTCCCATGTACAGTCACACTCCCTCAGATCACTTCCCTTGCAGGTTGCAGACAGTTCAGACGATGACAGAATCATTTCAATGTTGCTGAAATGACACCAGGCTCAAACCACACACTGTTAATCTCACCGAAAGGTATGTGCGTAACCTGAATATTGGATCATACCGAGAATGGATTCTCAGTGGATATCTAAATTACTGTATTTGTTTTATTCTTTCTCTAGGGGTTAGAAGGAATTCCAGTCTATCATTTAAACAACTAAAACCGACAAAATCTGAGAAGAGCTGTGGTGTTTTAGGGTTACGGCTGGCACACCAGAAGCATCTCAAAGTTTCCTTCTTCAGGACCTGCCTGATGTTTTTCTTTAAGGTAAAGTACAGTCCAGATCTTACCGAAATGTGCCTCTTTTTGCTTTTGTGACTCTGACTTTGGCCTGTGCAGTGTAAAGGCATCTAAAAAAAAGTCAACTTTTCAGGAGTTCAGGGGAAACAGCCTTACTTTCATACTGATAAGGATGTATCTTTGGATTTTTGCCACAGGGTTTGAATGGGTTTAATGGAGCCTTGGGTGATGAAATATTTTTACCTGGAAATTATAAATATAAACATTAAAATGACTTAGACTAGAGATAGAGGATTTTTTTCCCTATTAGCAATAAACTCGAACAATGGGAACATTGAGCAGGAATCGTCCCCTGGGTGACACCTCCTGGAAAGTAGGCAAATTAGCCTGTAGAGATCTAGTCCTGCTGTGTTTGAAAAGTTCAGTAGGTTGCCTCGTCCTGACTGAGCTGTCTGTCTGGGTTTGATCAGAGTCGGGCAAAGATGGAGCAAAGTGAACCACTGGGAGAACCACAGACCAAGGGAGCCGATGGGACACTCAAGGAACTGACATCAAAATGGTTCCTAGAGACTCAAGTGCCATTCATTCTTCACAATGGCATATTCCCTGTTTGGTTCCTGGGTTTCATCTCCAGAAGGTAAGACCATCTAAATATGTTATGCAAACACTTTTAGCTTAACTTAATGGTGATAATAAAATTCATCATGTTCACTTAAGTGCCATAGTGTTGTGACAAGATATGGTTTTATAATTATAGAGAACTGTTCCAAAAACAGTGCATTTTCTAACTCAAAATCCAAAAAACCCTCTTGAACATTCATTTTTTACTTCATCATTACCCAATTGCTTATTATTTAATGGTGAAATAAGTGTGTTTGAGTGTTTATATGATGGAAATAGATGGAAAGGGGCTTTAAGGGGCTTAAAAGTTCTGATCCTCAGTGTTGATCATCCTGGCAGAGTCGCAGATTTAATATATATATATATATATCCTTTAGCCTTTAACACAATAGTTTTTCTTTTTATATCAATGGCATTCTCATGGTAAATTACATAAGATGCTTTTTTGAAGCTCTACTCTTTCTGCCTCTGAAAGCACATGGGCTTAGATGGAGATTTAGGACATCGCTGTGCTAATAATCTGCAATTCAAGATTTTAAATCTAATGGCCATCTATCTGCAGGGACGCTGAGGAAAAACTCCAAGACAAGGAGGTGGGCTGTTTCTTGATACGTCTCAGTGATAAGAACATTGGATACATACTTTCCTATAGGTGAGTTATTGTTGATGTGCAACGGGCTGTTATACCCTAACAACAATAAGAGGAGTCATGGTTTCAAACTATGGCGCTTTTCTGTTGCAGAGGCAGGGAGCGGTGCCGGCACTTTGTGATAAACCAAACTAAATCAGGGCAGTTCATCATCTGCGGAGACACAGAAGAGCACAACAGTCTTTCAGACCTCATAGAATACTACAAGATGAGCCCCATCGAGCCATTCGGAGAGTATCTGACAACTTCATGTTTTGAGGTGAGGAGACATTTCTTGTGTCACTTCCTGTAAAGAGCGTTGAATGAGGATGTAGGTCTCACTGGTGTTTTGTTTATCCAGGTGCTGGATGAAGATTTGTATGATACCATCCACTTCAGCCCTAAAGAAAAGCCGGAGGTCACTGCCAGAACTGGGAATAATGGGCAAAATCAGCACATTAGCAAAACCTCAGAGCAGCCACCTGCACTGCCGCCAAAAAGCATCAGGTCCTACGAGGTGAGTACATGCTAGGAAATAGGACACATAATTTCCTATTGTAGAAGTTTTAAGAATTTGAAGTTTAATGAAACATATGTTCTAGCATAATTTAAGAGCCTATTTTCTTTTGTCAAACAGGAAACACCACCTTTACCCAGGAGGGCCAGGCCTGTAGAAAGTGATCCCGTAAATGACCAAAAATCTGCTCATGACGGCATTCTGTATGCTCAGCTGGAGAAACACTTATTCAGGGAAATGTCAAGAGCCCATCAGGAGAGCTGTCAGGAGAATTTACCAAGACACTGTCCAGGGAGACCTGAGAAGCCCACAACCCTGAATCAGGGCTGTCCAAAGGAGAAAATTAGCGTCTCTGGCACTGTCTACTCTGAGCTGAGCCTGCTGGACAGCAAGAGCAGGTCTCTGCCTCTTCTGGACAGTAACTCAGCTGAGGAGCGGTCTTACAAGCTGAACCCATGTTCTCTCACCCCACCGAGACTGTCCCCCAGACCCCTCAGACAGGCCGTGAGCCATGGCCCGCAGGTGGACAAGCGGGACATGTACAGCAGGCCGATGAGCAGCCACAGTCTGAATTACCTGTGTGATAGTCCTCTGTATCACCTTGCTGGCAGACCTGACAGCCCACTCTCTACCTCTGAGACCAGGGCATTTACCTCAGAGCAGAACAATGATCCGATGTACGCTGAGGTCCCTGGTGAAGCCGTTCCCGTCCGCTTCCACCTTGATAGATATGAGCAGAAACGTGGATATAGTGACGCAGCCAAGCAGCCCAACAGCAACACTTACGAGTCCCTGGAGGACCTCAGACCCAAACACACTCAACCATCCTGGGCAACAAAGGTTAGTAGAAATGCTGCCAAAAGCAATAAAATGTCATATTTAGCTAAAGTCATTGTTCATCCTTTGTTGTTAATGACCGGCCTATTTACCTCCTGCAGAATGACAAACGGAAAAGGGTCTTCCCCGAGGTAAAGTGGAAATGACGAAGACACTGCCTTGCCAGCCACTGCAGAAAACATTTTACTTGCCCTGACACTACTACTGCTGAATATACACTTACGTGCTAATATTACGTGCACTTACGAGCTTACGTGTTAATATCCATTTAAATTATGTATTCTATATTCTATGTATTCTATTTTTATTTTAATATGCCTTTATTTGAAAATGAAGATGGAACAAAGATTTCTTATTTGTTGTGTACAACACTGGTGTCATCAAACAAAATGTGTGAAACAAGTCTATAATAAAGTATTGTAAAAAGAAACCTTTATACCTGTTTTGTTTTTGTTTGTTTGTTTGTTTGTTTGTTTGTTTGTTTGTTTGTTGTTGTTTTTGTTATTAGGATATTGGCAAAACATACATAATGAAATTTGAAAAACATTTAGGAATAGAACTGCCTTTAGAGTCATTTTACTTTTTCTTAGGAATATCACCAGAAGATATAGGAGTTAGCAATCAGACATTTCTACTGAGAGTCCTTCTTCTAAATGCTGAGAAGATAATCAGAGTCTCCTGGCTGAGGCCGCAGCTCCCCATAGTAATACAATGGAAGGAAAAAGTTAAGGATATTTACTACATGGAAAATACAACCACTGGGTTACAATTAAAAATAGATTTATTCCTGACTAAATGGTTCCCTATGTCATTTTTCATGTGATGTGAAATAAGAGATAGTAAAACAATTCTTGTGGATTTATTTTCACCTCATTTAATTGTGAACAGTTTTTTTATGTACATTTGTTTTCTTTGTGTTTGTGGAGAAATATCATTACTCATTCCTATAACTTCAAGAATGAGAACTATGAACACAGAATAATCCACGGGCTTCCCTCTAAGATGTTTATGCCTCTAAAAATGTGATTGTACTGTATGATTACACTTAATAAAAGGAAATAAAAAGACGCTTAAAAAAAAAGTACCTGTCTGAGTGGTAATTACAGTCAGAGGTGCATGGCTGGGCAACAGAGTGGATTCACACACAAAATGTGCCTTCTAGTCATCAATACCTTTTCGCTCATGTGTGAATAAATATATATTGATTTGGTATATTGATAATATGGTGTTATCAATATACAGTAAGCCACACTGTATTAGGGTGCAACTTTTTGCCATTTTTTTTTATTTTGCAAAATTGATGTTGGATCATTAGTAGACTCTAGAATATATATTTTTTTCATGTTCTCATATCAAAATTGCTGTCAGATATTCATCTAAACTGGCTCATTTATAGAATGAAAAATTCACATTTTCCTTCTACGTCTGTTGCCTAGACTACACAGCATCTAGGTTACAGTTAAAATATTCTTTTATCATTTTTGAGAAAGTACCTGTACTGTACTCTGTACCTCTGCTGGCAAAGGCAAGACACTGTAACATCCACACTGGAGTGGTTGCTAATGCAGGTACAACACAGATATACAGTGGAAGAGTTTCAAAACCGTGGTGTTTTGAGTAAAAGGAGGGACGCAGTATTATAGTGTATAGTTGCAACAACAAAGGCTATGATAAGTAGCACACCGGCCATCATGAATATCCTCACAGTTGAAGGCAGAGTAGGAATAGAAGAATGCAGAGCTGTCCTTATCTACTCTACTCTACTGTACTCTGTCCTTATCTACTCTACAGGTTAGACTTCTGTGCTTGTGAGAGTAGAGTTTAACATGCAAATAATATTGACGTGCAAGATGGATAATGTACCACTAGAAATTATCCTCAGCATACATCACCAGAATCCCCATTGCAAGTGTTATTGTTAAACGATGCACTTTTCTCTATCATGATGAAAATGGCAGTCCAGAAAAATGTGACTGCATCATATTGATCCAAGAAAAGACGCTCAAGGTGGAAATTCAACAAAATCCACATACATAATGCGTTCAGAGCTGACAACTGCTTTGAATAAATGTTCCTCCAAATGAGGTTCATTCACAGGAAATTTCATTTGCATAAAGACCTCAACCATCTGTACAGCTGCAGCAAAAGGAAGTTGTGGTCTTACAGTACATGTATAGAAGCCATCTTATTTATTGTCTGCTCCTCTCTTAATCTAGTTTTAGTGGTAAGATAGTACAAGCTCATAAGTTCATGTTTGTGCTTGTATGTTTATTGTGTTTGCACAAGTGTCAAAATGCAAATGCAACTACAATCATGTTTTGATGTGAGAGAATATGAAAATAATCGCAATGTGCTGATTAGGCCTTGTAATGAAAAACAGGTTGTGCCGACTCATTAAAGGTTCATAAATGTTCAATATTATATGCATTATGTTTTTTACAGTAAAATGACCAGCTGCAATGTGAGAGTCATCACTGTGCATCATCTTTGCACCATGTAGTCTAAAACCAGCCTGTTGTTATTTGCTGGTTTAAGCTCTGTATCAGCTTCTGATTGGCAGAATAAGCTCCCCCTCTGCCGTCCTCTTCAACCCTAGCTGCTTCAACTTCATTCAAAGTGACTCTGTAACCTCACATTTATGGGAGGGCCAACAAATCAAAAGCCTTACAAAACAAGGCACCATCCAGCTGTGCAGAAAAATGTTCCTTCTTACCTGGCAAATGCCCCACTATAATAGCAATCTGCCAAGGTGCAAGCACACATGGCTTTTAAAGGGAAAGGGAGATGGAACTCCAATTGGATTATTGCATGTTATGCCCAAAACCCATCCATTATTAACTAAGAGACTAAGTACAACTCTCTTGAGCCATGCTCCTGGCTCCTGGTGCAACGACCGTTTTTTCCACTGTTAAAATAGCAAAAGTGGACTTAATTCTCTAAGTCTCGATACAAGTATAAACCTTTGCTGTGTGGTTCAGGGAATTTGGACACAGACAATGGTATCTTTTCCTCATTTTGAGGCTGGCTGTCTCATTTCTATTATCCGCCTGGGTATTTGTCACGAAGCCAAAAGCCTTCATGGTGCAGGGCGAGCCATTGTAAATAATGGGTTTCAGAGTGCAGTGGTGCCATTGTTGCATTGTGTTTGAAAGGATGTTAATGGTGCACGCACACTGGTACTGACCTCTTTAACAAAAAACAAAAAACAAAACAGAACAAAACTTTGGTGCACCTTAAAACAGAAGTAGTGTAGTATAGCAAGCCAAACAACTCAGAGGACTATGCCCTGTGCAGTTGGCAGTATAGTACTGTTGAATTGTACTGCTAACTACATAGCTATGTCGCTATTTAGAGGAATGCGATCTATGTTTAATGGACACACAAGTTGCTTTTCATACTAACAGCATCAGTGCCTTGGAACATAGCCACCGTCTCCTGGAGAAACATATTCCTTTCCTAAAGTTGATGTCTGATCTTTTGACCTTTCAGGTAACATTAAGAGCTTGACGTTGTGTGTGTAATGTTATGTACACCTGTCGTGCTGATGATTGATGATCTCATATTGTTTGTAATGTGTACAGGGCAATGACTGGCAAATATTATAGTGCTAATGGATGGCATGAGGGAAGTGTTTGCTCAGGTGGATTCCACCTCCAATCTCCAGCCTCCCATAACCAAGTAACCTCTTGTTTTCAGTTAGCTTTGCAACAAATGGGTGGATGTCCAAGGTATGGTGCCCAATTAAGAATGGGATGGGGGCTTTGGGATGGGATAGGGGTCCTACTGCACCACTGATATAAATTCTATGTCAAATTATGTTATAGGTCACTGCAAGCTGAATACATCATCACATACATCACTTTATGCTACTCATATATTTATCTTTTCATGAAAAATAACAAACCTGAATACATTGTACGGCCTTGAATATAAATCAAACATGTTCATGCGTAGGTCCACATGTGATTGTCATGGCTGAAATGTAGAATACTGCTACATCACTAGTTTAACTATATATTTGAGGAGTTAGGCTGTACATAAAAGATTTCATCTGGTTCTTATTTCTTTTATCTGGTGGCATCCAACCATACGTTTTCATCACTTGGATATGCTCTACCGTTGTACTGTCAAGAGCTGCAACACAACCCTACAACGTTCACTGCTTGAACAAAATATTAAAGACATTTTCTCTGGTCATTCTTCATGAGAATAGTCAAGTAAATCCAGGTGTGATCCAACATTTCCATTAATAAAATCCTCCTTAACCTTGAGAGAAGATCTGTAAGGATTAGAAGGCGCCTTTATTGATGTTATTTCATGGAAGATGAAAGCAGGTGTTTTAAAATGTGTAACATTGTGTTCAATGGACAGCTAAAATACATATTTATGCTGTCTTGCTGAGTGTGTAATGAGTACTTCTGAAATTAGTTCATCAATTTAATATACTACAAAGTGTCATCCACGGGAATTTTCCACTGTGAAGAAAATGTTTTGTTTTTTTCTTCTTTTTGTATACTCTTATATCAGTGAGAATAAATGGTGGTCAACATCAACAACAGTGACATCATGATGTCACAGCTGACACATCTTGGGTTAATGAATTTCTGGATCCATAAATAACACACTGACATGATGGAATACAGATTCCAGATTGCCAGATGTGCAAACAGAGTTGTATGAAAATGAATGTGCCTTATCTTTAAAAGCAATTCATGAATTGTAAAGACAAATAATTTGCTAAATCTGGAGACAATATTAACCCAGGACAGACAGATCACTGCTAACCCCAACACACTAATCTCTTAATGTGGCCATGTTATATAAGTTTACCATCTTAAATCAGATCAAATGGAGAGAGCAGGTGGTGTCACAAGGATAAAGACCTGTGCGAGGTACACACACACTATCTAGCCCCTCTCAACCTGGGACCAGAAACAACGCTCAAATGGCTGCTTTACAGCCCCAGTATCACATTCGACCAGAAGCTGCCCTGCTGGAATCTAAATTAGCAGATGTTCTCTGTGAGCCCAGTAATTAATGAAGCCACACCATCAGCACTATATTGTCGTGAATATTTGATACTGCTCTCATAAAGCAAGCTGTGAATAGTGGAATGAGGAATTAACTGCATATTAGCACGGCCTGGCTGCTGTGATGACTGTACACCACTTAACAGCATTCAAGCTCTTCACTCTTCAGGCCTGAGCAGCTGCTTACAGAGCTCAGAGTCCAGTATTTTGAACATTCATGTTCTTGTGATTTATCAACCTGGTTGTTCTACACTTTGCTCATCAGCTGTTACCACTGGCACAAATATTAATGCATACATGTAGCGTGTTTATCTATTCTGCTGTTATACAGAATGTCTGGTCTGTACTTTGTCAGGTCCTGTCTGCAACTTCTGTTTGTTTTCTAGAAAAGGTGGGCCTGTAAAGCCCTTGGAGAGTGTAACGGTGATTCAGGGCTCTAAATAGCTTTAACCTGAACTTGAAATTGGTGTGTCAGTCCTGCATTGTATCACTGTCTTGAAATGTGTCATCACCACATAATCGGGTCACATGTCTTTTGCACAAGGCCTCAATAATAAAGCAATGTACATGTATGGCTCTCTAGTGTTAAATTTTACCTTATTAGTCCAACCTGTGCTTAATCATTTAAAGTAATGCAGTTACTGTGCTATACTTTAAATTAATGTTGTACATTGGTACTGCAAAGTCCTGAAAAGGATAATTACGTCACCAACTGTCTAACATGGCCAAGGACAGCTCTGCTGCAGCTATGCTGAGATTTACTGGGCTGTGTGTGTGTGTGTGTGTGTGTGTGTGTGTGTGTGTGAAGGATGTAATCATGCTTGGGAATGCTGAGGCAGCTCACTCTCACTTATCTCATTCTGCTTAAAAAGTCATTACAGGTTATAGGATGGGGGTGCAGACATAATCACCTCCCGATCTTTATTGTCCACACTCCACGATCATCATAGGTGGCTGGAATAAGATGAGCCAGTTCTATGGCCAAGATATCAATGAAGTCATTAAAGCTACAGGTCAGTTCAGTCACTTGAAATGATTTGCTTCTAGTGCAATGTGCAGTGATAGTTAAAACTCCTGTATTCAAGGATTGCTTTTTCTTCCTTGTTTTTACATGTGATATTAAACCAGTGTTTCGCATGTCAAAGAGACTTTATATGTGGGTTAAAACAATAAAATGATGTCTTCTTGAGGATCATTAGCAGGAGAACAGACAGTCATCTTAATCTTGTTGTTACATTTAACTTAATACTGAGTAATATTCAGTAACCAACAAATTTTTTGATGATATGCCTGGACACTGACACCATAAAATTTTTACCCACATTAAACTACCTTAAAAGCATGAGTAAAATCAATAAAGAAGATACATGCTTTCATACAAATTTATTGACTTACAACACAGAGAAAATAACTTTATTCAAAGTTAAGCCAAATATCAGAATTCACATCAAATACTGAAAAATGTATATTCAAAAGGTGGCTGCAACTAACATTTCATGTTAATGACTGCAGAGGCAACATATGGAGATGCTACAGGTGAGCAACAGAAGCAGAAATAATTTCGTTTAGATGACTGAGCCCTTCATTCAACTGGAGAACAGTAAGATATGATTGTCATCGTGTTCCAGTCCTAAAAGCAAGAACATAAAATGATCACAAGCAACACACCACAAGAGAAACCTAAGTGTCCATGCATGTAAAAATATTGCATAGCTCATATATGAGTGTCTGTATGCCCTTAATGCCGACGCTGTGCTTTCACTCCTCAAGCCACTGAAGCCTCACTTCAAGCTTTGCCCTTTTGCTCTACAACTGTTGAATCTATGGTGTTAGAGGAAGAGTCCATTGAGAATATCTAATGTGCAATGTAAATAAAGAAGCTTTTTATGCACTGCTGGATTCACTAGCATTTTCAGCGTAATCCGTCTGGGAGAATTAGTTACAGTAAAGGGGCTCATTTTGATACCTTGTTTTTCTGTGAAAAAAGTAGCCTTTTCTCCCCAAGTGACCCATCCAGGTCAAGCCCTATTATATACGGTGATTAAAATCGGAAACCTTTTGCATTTACTGAAAAGGAAAATAAAAATGTTCATATAGAGAAAAGAGATCCAGGATCCTGAGAATCCAGCCTTATCCAGTGTTACATTTTCTTACTGAACAGACTTCGCCGACAGCCGGAGAAGAGGACAAGAAGGAGCCATGGATGGTTGACTTGACACTGGGAGTGGGGGACAGGCACTGTGCTGTGGCCAGGACTTGGTCTGGTTGGTCCTGAGCTTCACCGCATGACCAGCCTCTGAAATGTCCCACATAGCCCTCTCAGATGCGTATATGGAACGTACTGGAGTCACAGAGGAGACAATATGAGAGATCAGCATTGCGGCAATAACGTTCTCTTATGCAACATTACAGAGTCCCCATTCTTCATAAAACTCTCTGACAAAAAAAAAAAAAAATGAGTGTAGTTCCACAGAATCACCTATCAGATATGTTCATCATTCCACTGGAGAAAGATACCGGCCAGCAACAAAGAGGACCTCATTTGCATATAGATGAGTGGGCATAATGTTGGCTCGGGATGAAAATGATGCGGGTAGAGAGCCAAGAATATGATGAACAGCCATCTAGGGACTAAATATGTAACCAGAGACACACAGCCTACGGTGATGTTGCATGAACAAAAACAACTCTGTATGCCAAGAGTGTGTTGCCATTTGGTTAAATGGTACTGCTTCTCAAACACAGTGTGACATACACACACAGCAATACATGTTGTGATACAAATACTTTCATCAATATAATAAAAGTCCTAAACAGTGTTGGGATTAACATGTTATAAAGAAATGTGTTACAGTGCTAGATTATTTTTTTGTTATATCTTGTAACCAGAGATTTCCTATATAGGAAGGAGATGGGAGACTAATGGGTTTCATCACTTGCCAAAACTGTATAGCCAGCTGGACTGTGTGCACAAATTTAAGCCAAACACATCAGCCCTTGATGTCATGAAACATTCTGTCAGTTTTACTGTCTCATTGCAGTGAAGGCAGTCCAAGCTGCAGTCTCTCACAAAAGAACATGTTTTTTTTGTTTGTTTTTTTTTTTAACAGGCTCATCATGTCTCTCTCTGAAATTATCATGTTATAAGGAACATGTTTTGCATGAGCAGGAATGAGCTGTTTGCATCCCACGGCGTTTTCAAATTATGATTGTTGTCTCCCCCTGGGGGAGAGTCTCTGCTAGTAATGCGTTAGTTCTTCAATTAAACTATTTATTTACTTTTGCAAATAAGCAAGCCATTACTTTATACTACTATATATCCTGATATTTGTGTTAGTGCAAAAAGAAATAAAAATATAATCCCCAACCATTGTCTCTGTGTATAGGCTATGTAGGTTTATGGCAGATTCTACCTGTTCAGCTGAGCCAGCGAACACCAACGGCAGAGCCAAAGACAGCCTGAACATTGTCAAAGTATTTACACAATATTGAATTTGTAGGTGAAAAGCATGAGTGAGTCTGTCTGAATTGATTATGAGCTGTGATATTAAGAAGGATCAACATGCACAAAGCACAACAAAGGGGTTCTAAGTACTGCAAAATGTTACACCCATTCTGAAACATATTGTAGATCAGAAGGTTTGAATACCTCAAAAAGTCAGGAGCCCTAGATATCATGTTTTCAAAGTCAGCAAAGGAAAGTTTGTTGTCACCATCCAGATCAGCCTCCTCTATGGTCTTCTCACACACCAGCTGGACCTCTTCAGGAGTCAGCTCCTCCTTTGTCAGCTTATTCAGAGTTTTTTCTAAGTCCTCCTTGCACAGGTAATTGTCCACATTGAAATCTGTGGGAAATAAGGATTAAAACAATTAGATTAGATATTTTTATTTCATGTAATTCATGGGTGTCGGTGGAACTAAGATGTATGCTTTGGAAATATGATTTTACCATATATTTTGAAGGCATATATGGCCTTGAGTTCTCTAGGAGCCGTTTCACTGAGGACAGAAAACATGTCTACAAAGTCATTGAAGCTCAGATTCCCTAATCCATCTTCTGAGAAAGACTCGACTATCCTGTTGCGGAACGGGTTTTCCTGAAGAAAAAAAACAAAAAAACAAAAAGCAGAAAACAAGATTTATGTTAAACCAAATTGTCAAAGAATCACTGTAATGACAAACACATAAAGACATGCATGGACTGTAGTTTGGCTGAAAAGAAATATAAGAAAAACACATGAATGAACCATGACAGTTTCATGAGTGTTGTGTGTTTGCAGGCTGTCAGTGTAACAGAGAAGCTGCACATGAGTAAACTGTTAGGGCGTGTTCTGCTGAGTGCAGTGCTCAATAGAAAAAGGCTGACTCCTTCTCTTTACTGTATGATGAGGCCAATATTTTACCCAGGGTTTCTTACTCATAGCTGCTGCTAGAGATTTTATATCCTAGGCAATTAGCTGACTCAACACAAGCCATAATGACCACAAAAGGGAGATGAGTTCATCTCTATACCTGTAAGTAAGTTTTTCTAAAGCTCTTGTCCTAGTTTACAAATGTTTGATCTCTAATACAAGTTCGGTCAAATAAACATTTTGCATGCAAAAAGTGGCGTGCACTTCATCAGTTAGTTTTAGAAAAGGTGCTCTTTGGTGAGCAAATAAGAAAATTAGACCAAAATACTATGATAAAATGTGATATAGTACAATAACACTTAGTTATGTAACTTGCTCAGACAAAAAAGTGCTATTTGATTGTGAAAGGACCAAGTTAGCGCTTCAGCTGAAAGAGTTAAGAAGCCTTAATTTAAGGGCTAATTCATATACCCAACAACAACAAAAAAAGCGTTCTGAGTCCATAAACCATGGCATTCTCAACTGGAGACAGGTAAATAAACTAAGTTGAGTCCCCTGCATCATGAATCATTCCAGCCAGTTCAACAAAGCTCATTAACACAGATGCCAGCAAAGGGGGAATGGATTTATGATTATGACACTGTAGAGGGCTTTAGGAGACTGTGTACTGTCTGGGCTTCATCAATCCTGCCTTGAGTGGTCGCCATCTTCCTCCTCCTCCTTTGCAGGCCTTGTAATCATCTGACAGTTTTAAGGGCGAGTGCCAATTATGCCCGGTGGAAGGACACATTTTTAGTCTGTGCTGAGCTCATAAACTGTGGCGGAGGAGGACTCTGTATAAAATAGTGTGGTAAACACGTCCTCTGCTTCTGTGATGCAGTGCAACACACTATTCCTTGGATTTATGAATGCTACTTTCAAGCTGCAAGTTCTCAAAAATAGAGAGGAATGCTTTGCTGACAGGATATAGAGTGATGTTTTCATGGCACATTAGCTTTCACAGGCTGACAGGATGTGGTGTCGTACAAACAGATCAGTGATGGCAAAAATTAAAAATCAATTCTGCCCTCCAGAAGACAGCGCCTATTGATCAGATGTCAGCCCACATGAGCGCTGGGAGCCACTTTGGTGTTGAGTGTTTGTGCTCTTACATTTGCACTATCCACAGTAGGAAACCACAAATAATACTGGTGCAAACACAAACTGGCGGTAAAAGAAAAAAAATCAGTAGAAGGACAATCCATATTTCAAAGTTTACAACACAAGATGTACGTTTGAGCCACTGAGCAGGTGGATTTTATGTTACCTTTAACTCTGGCATGTTGACTATCAAGGCTAACGGCACTTTACAATCAGGGTCATTGGTGTAGTCCATGGGCACAAGGTGCGGAGCCAATTCATGGTATCTGCTGTGCAACCTACAACAAAAAATAAGAACACATTGTGCATAATCTCTTCTTTTTCCATTCTTCTGACTCACTGCCTCTCAGAAAAGAAAAGCAAAAGCAAAGGTACAGCTCTGAGATGGCGTGCTGTGGCGCTCCTGTGTTTGTATCAGATTCTTCACACGGCTGGGTGTTATGACCCCGTTTATCACTCTGTGCTGGGAGTTATTATTCTCACACAGTTTACAGCTGGTAAGCATCTTAAACCTACAGGAGCAAGAGCACTGTACCAAGATGTTGGTGTCTTATCTATTTATGCATAGCTCTGATACAGCATCTACAGCGGAAACAATACGCCTTCAAAGTGAGTCATTAAAGGTAAAGGTGGAAGATAATCAGACATGAAGTTCAAAACATCTAAAATTAGGAATTTGAACTTTGGCAACTAGCAGGTATGGTTCTGCTGGGTGGATGATGCAACACTATGCACCGATATAATTTGTTTCTCTCCAGTGGCGGCGCAAAGGGGAAGATGACTCATACTGAGCACAGCAATTTACCGGACAGTTATACTCTGCCAGCTCAGAGAATACATGAAACTGAACAGATGTACTCTTGAAATCAGCACGATTAAATCACTCTGCACACATTGTTCCCCCTCTCTCTTACTGTTTGTCTAACCTGCCTGTCGCTTGGTGCCTTGTAATTTTTCATTTTATCTCTGTGGTTAAGAATTGTCAGTGTCAATACATTTGAGGAGACTGTATGGACAGCAGGCGCATCATGTCAGGGAGGTTAGTGCTAATCTGCAGCCCTCCTACACTCTAACCTTTGAATAACCCTGTCATGGGCTATCTTGGTTGCCACAGCAGTGACATCCATCAGCAGGGACACTGGTCCTAGAGGACAAACTCACTACAGTAAAATGAGATAAAGCTGTCAAAATGATTGAATTTCATTGGGATGCTGCAGGAAAGCACACCTGCAGTTGGTACAGTGAATGATGAGGATAAATTTCAGACACTCTTAATAACCTTTTTTATGATTATTGGAAGAAAAGGTAAAGATTGGCACATTGGGGATATCCTGTGTACATTGTGTCCTCAATTTAAGGTGGAATCCTTAATTTGGACATTTGAATATCAAATAATAAGTCCCATTTTGGATGCAATCAAAAATAATCATGTACAATAAATTTACGCAACCGTTAACATTCAAACATGCTCTAAAAACAAGTGCTCCTCCAGTCAAAAAACATATTTCATTTCAGTGCATCCCTAAAATAGCTGTAAGTTATTCTGATGTGAATATAAAATACATGTATGGAAAAATAATTGCAGGCTAACCAGTAGTTTTGTGTGTCATTCTAGTTCAAATCATTGCTGAATTTCACCTTGAAAATAGAATTTGTGCATCATTTATTGCCATTCTGTGTTACTGAACATTTTTAGGCAGAAACAATACAAACAATAGAAAGTAGCGTCACACTAACATTCATCTCCAAAATAAATCAGTTGCATAAGATAGAATTACTATTCTCTGATCTCTAACTTTGGCAAAGAATTGTTCATTATCATAAAGACCAGTGAGAATATCCTCTATAATCCAAATAATAACGGTCATGCATTTGTTTCTTTAGGAAATGTCTATATATCATAATATATCATTGTAATGGGATATAGTGAAAGCTGTAGAGAAAGCAGCCACAAGCACAAAGTCTTGGCAGGAATTTGTGCCTCTGAGGTTGTTGATTATACTTCCAGAGTGAGGCAGGATGAATGACACTCAATATAATAATAATTAAAAAAAAAAAAATAGTAATAAGTAGTTGATTCATTTTCGCTCTTAGAATATGCTCAAGCAACTTTGAGACAACTTTGAAACATCAAGTGAAATAGATGTTAGGGCTATCAGTGCAGGGTTTAACTTCCCCAAATTATACAAATGACAAAAATGATTAAATGCAGACAAAGGTGAAGGACTCAAGCAACCAATAACCTATTTCTTTACGGTTGCATAACTGTGCCATGATGTGTGCAGCAGGGGGCAAAAACCAGGACTGGTTTATGAAGGTCGTAAAGCGTAGGACCCCATTACACTCTGTGCTGATTGTCAATTTTGTTTCCAGTGCGCTGCTGGCTCTGGAATCAAAGCCAATTCAATATTGCTGAGGAGGAACAAGCATGGACACTGGCTGCTGATTAGTAGAAAGCAGTGAGAGGGGAAAAATCTACCGAAAGCACTGGACCACAAAGAAAAAGAAAAATTTGGGAAACATACACAAATGAATACTCTACTGAGGTAATTGTAGGATAATTAATTACTGTATTTACAACACAGTGAAATGATATAAGACAGTTGGTTTTGGTAAATGAGCTGCTGCAGTATAGACTGACAGCAGCAGCGAGACAGATCTAACAGCAAAGCTTGAGTTATGGATCACAGCACACAGAAATGGAACTGCGTACTGCAGGCATAAATTTATTAATAGTAAAAATTAAATTGACTATGAGTAAAGTGAGAATTATAAATCTCACTTTAAAAAAAGACAACTCAAACATCATTATTTTGCAGTCATTTTGGCATACAATCCCAACTCTGCTCTGCAAACACGTAAGCAAAAGCTTGCTTTGTAATCCACTGAATTTTAATGGGACTGAACAATGGTATTCAATACATATGTAGCAGGGCTTCTCTTAAATCGCACTGCAAACACAAAATCGTGTATTACAGAAACATGATTATGCTATTTCAAAAGAGTTTCACATAACAGAGTAAACTGTGCCAAGAGTAATACATTTGAGATCTTGAATGAAAAGAGATCTGTCCCATGTAGGTCTTGGCACCAAAGGTGGAGCAATATACAAAATGTGAGGGTACTAGTGGGACAGATAGAGCTCATTACTTGAGCTATATTAGATAAATCTAAAGGAGAATGACAGATGTGCCACACAGCATAGAGATAAAAGCCTGCAATGCCTCATTGCCAGAGAGAGCTGAGGCTTCAGGGGACATTACAGACCAATTTATCACACATTAAGCTTTGTCTTCCCCACTATTTCCTCCTGGATGGGTATGAGCTGATGCTGTGTTCAGCTGTGCTCAACCCTGAGTGTCATATCCTGACCATATCCAAAACATATCATCTTCTCCAGCTGCTGAATGGTCAAAACTCTCTCTCATGGTGTTGATAACAGCATCACTAAAGTCAGTCATGACTACAAAAGCAATGACTCTGCTGCACTGAAGCTGCACTGCAAATGGAGGATGGGAAATCAGACCCCAAAACCTGGATTTTATGCCAATAATGACGCCAACTGTAACTCGATCTTCATCCACTTTTAATTTGCTGAAGTAGTCATTTAATCTTCCAAGATTGTCAACCACTAACAAAAGACCCTGAAACATGAGAGTGATTGGTCAATTCCATTAGAAAGGAAAGCAAGCAATTTGTTTTATTTATGCCTGTCATGTGGGTGAGTGACAGGCAGTGAAAAATTATGCTTCCCAGTGAATCATGATACCTCACGTGCTCATCACAGGTAGACTGTATGTTTCTTTTTCTTTTCTTTTTTTTTAGTTCTGCATGAGGTGGCACTGAAATCAGCACCAAGGTCAAAAGGTCAAGATGGCCTTCTCACAGATTTTAGTCAGATACATGGTAGAGCCTTAATTAACTAATCAACATTTGAAGTAATGTTCTTAGGACAAATAACAAAACGTCCCATAAACAGTCATTACAGCATGGGCATGCTGCACCACATATGTAGCGTATATGAAATTACATACTCATGCTTTCTTTGCGTAGTTCAAGAGGCAATAAAATGTGTCTGAATCAATATCTGTGGTATTAGCTATTTGTATTTACAGGGCCAATAAAGATTGTGTGTGTGTGTGTGTGTGTGTGTGTGTGTGTGTGTGTCTACCAAGGTCATTACTGGGTCGGATAAAAGGATCATTTCGAATGAATGAACAATGGATTTATGATATCCTGCTTATATAAAAGACATCATCTCATTTCTGACTCCTCTGCTTTGCATTCATGGTATAAGAATGTGACTGTGCTCTACTCATTATAAAATGCCCATGCACCGGCTGCAGAAAAATTGTCATACTAAACTTCAGAATGGATAATTTTTATCAAATTTGATATAATCCAATTTTGAGCTCAAAGTTGTCTTTGAATATCATTGTAATGGGAATTAAGCCATCAGAGAATTAAACTGATCCTTGCAAACTGATTTTTTTCATCAATAGATGCATGTGAAATCATGACATGTAAATGCACAAAATAATAATCTCACATTGCTACCATGACGGTCTATTGTAAGCAAGATGATAGCACCAAGATAACCATTTGCAGTCAGTTTTTTTGCCTTCTTGTTAGAACAGTGCCAAAATTGTTCAGCATCAGCTGCCAATGAAATCAACTTTTGGCATCAGGTTTCCTGAGTGGAGAAGAGCTGGCTTGGCTCTCAGAAATGTGTGAGACTCTGTTACCTCCTTTAATAGGAGCCAAAACCAGACAGCATCTCTCCTGTGCAGAGACTGATATGCTAATCTTTTTTTTCTACAGTATCTGGTAACATTAGTAATACAAGGTAATGTAAATGATGTTCTCTTGAAACACATCTTTATGGACAGGCTTTCACATGGCTGTATTTTTCCCCTTTTTATTCCTGATGTATGAGCCTACTCCGTTTTACATGCACTTTTAATTCATGTCTGATATCTGAATCACGTCTTAATTATCTCATGGCTTTGACTGATTGTTGTTTTATTGCCTATTAAACACTTTGTTCCACTGTTTTGAAAGGTGCTATACAATTATTGTCATATTGTGACTGCTGGTTGATTCAGCTCCAGTCCATAGACAGAATAAGGAAGGAACACAAGGCTGATGAGAGAGAGCCTGAGCATATTTGTGAACATGTGGTTAATGTGAGTTTTTTTTTTTTTTTCCTCCTGGGGATCAATGGCAAGCAAAAGTAATTAGAACAAGATTGACTCCACTGCTGAAAGGTTTCATCAACAATCTGCCATGGTACATTTCATCAACACTACCATCTGTATGATCTAATGATCAGTGCGGTCTACTTAAGAAATAAATCAGAATCAGGGAGGTCCCACTTACCGAAGAATTTCTTTCCGTGTGAAAAAAGTACAGTCCTATGATGAGAGGAAAACAACATGTCAAAAAAATAACTTGGTTACCACGGATGCCAAAAATATTAGTAAAAAGACACAATGACAAATAATGACATTTTCTGCAGGGCACAGGCCTAATCACACACTGAGTGACACAACTGTGTCATAAGGAATAACATTATGAGTCTTCTGACCACTAGTCGGGGTCTCTGGTTTCTCTTAAGTGATGATATGGTGTCTGAGTGCTGTCAGCTGCCACTTTCAATAGGAAAGCTGAGGCACGAGAACATGATCTGGTGTTGTCTGTAGCTGTCTACATGATGCCATGTATGTGCTGCCACACATATTATCCAACAGCCCCGCTGGAGGCAACCCCACTTAAATTCCCTTGCATCTATACCATCTGAACCGTGACCCCGAGTGTGAGTAGAGCTGAGCTGGCTCGCCTCTGGAGATGAGCTTTATCACCCAAAAATGTTTACCCTCCTGTTGTATGCGAGTGTATGCAAAACCTACTTTAAAGATTAAAGTAATTTTGAGATGTTATGATTTTATATGATGTAAAGCCAAATTACTGAGCAATTGGTCTGAGTTATTGATAGATGGGGAGATCTTACATAATTCACTGCAACGCTTGGCCATACCATGGTCTTCATGTTGCATAACACTGTAAGAGGAGCCTGTGAAAAGTTCTTGAGTAATATCTGGTTCATGCAGCACCATGTGGACCAAAATGTGGTCCATGAGCTTCATGCACAAACCAAACAGTCAAGCTCTCTTACACAGGAATAAGCTGATTTTCGATTACAGTTTAACAGTGTTTTTTTGTTTGCCCTGAGCACTCTTCTGCTACACAAAAGAGCTGCATGTCATTTATCTACATAGGTTGACATACAGGAGGTAAACTGATCACCACTTAAGGCAGTACAGGACAGCCTTCCCTCCAATGAACTTTTTCAGTCCATCAGTTCATGTCTACTCTGGTGTTAAATCAGTATGAAATATTAATCTTAAACATCTGTTTCTGAAACTTCAAATAGTTAATGAAGCCAATAGGATGCAATATAATTCTAATACGGCCTGTCAGGAGTAGCAGGAGTAACCAGAGAAGCTCTTGAGAACCAAATTATCTCCTCAGGCTTGAGTTTCATGGCATGCTATCGCTCTGGCTTGGCATCAATTATTAAGTCACACCCAATCACATGATAAACCTGTGCAGATGAAGATGGTGTTTCTTCACAGGATAACTGGGCTTATTGTTACAGCGAATGAGAGGTCAGGTCTTCTTAGATGGTTACACAAAGCATCCTCAAACGATACAGGATCCCCCAGTTTGCAGTGAAATCAAAACCTTCTGCTAATATCAGCTGCCAAGATTATTTCAGCATTTTAACGGTGAAGACATGAATTGTTTGGGAAACCACAACCAGTGTTTGCTTTGAATTTTAATGAAATGCAATTCCCGGTCAACAAAACACAATATTGAACACAGTTACACCAATCTATTTATTTTCCCCAATGGTTTGTCCCACTTAAAAATATATAGTATTAGCCTTAACCCATTGCACAAAGAGTCCAGCATTGGGAATATAACTAATACAGCTGTGGTTGAGGTAAAAATAGATATGGAGTGCTGCTGCATCCTTTGGTTGCAGAGTCTCCATGCACTGTGGAGCCGGGACTCTCAAACACAAGACAGTGATTTAAAATGAGCCACTGCCTCTCTGTGAACAATACAGAAAAACTATGCTCTTCATTTCTATTCTTACTCCATCGTGAATCAGAATCTATAATCAATTTTATAAAGTCCACATTGCAGAGACTAAATCCAAAAACACATTTTCTTGATGGTCTGTTACCAGCTGCATATGCCACGTCTAAACATCTGCAAATAGTTATCGAATAGTAATCGAATAGTTAACCTGACATATGAGATAATATGAAATATTTTTTTGCTATTGTTTTTTATGCTATTGCTGTATATCATACAACAATGCTCGCCGCAATATCAGTGATTCAGACTGAGAATAATGACACCATGCTGCAGACAGGTGAGTAAAACAAGCAAGCTTACCTGGTATGCATCGAGCTGCTCATCGGTAAATATCGTTTGTTTATTACCCATCTTAATCGAGTAACTTCTCCTTTATCTTGATTCATTACATTAAACGTCCTGTCCGTTTTCTCAAATACAGGCATTTAGGGGGTCCGAGTCGTAAAAGACTGCCTGGAATGCGACGACTTTTTGCAAACCCCTCAAAATATCGGTGCACAAAAAATGCCATCCATGCCTGCAAATCTCATGGAGAGGATACCGATACACAAAAAGGAAAAGAAAAGGGGAAAAAATGCAGCGCCCGGTTGCTCCAGTGACAGTAGGAATTGTGTACGGAGTCCAACGGGTGCGTGCTTATGTTTCAGCACCAGCTGCTGTCCGGCGTCAAGACAAACACAGTGAGCAACGCAACTTCCGTCCGGGAATTTCAAAATAAAACTCATGTTGCGCATATTGTGGCGTTTAGAGTAAATCAGTTTATTTAATGAATGCCTTTCTTATTTTAGTGCCTATTTCTCAGCTCTATTTTCACTCCATATTTAATCTAATGAGTCCTCTCACAGTTGTTGGTACATTTTTTTGTACTACTGTTCATTGCAAGTGTCAGTTTTCCTCTTTTCCGGTCTTATTCTGGCTTCCTCTCGCCAGCTTGACGCAACTTTCCTCTCCACTGCGACGACCTGAGGTAACATGGTCCATCATGTCAGCCTGATGCCGGGAGGTTTCCTTACTCTCTAATTACTGTTTATCAATTACGCCCTGACGTAGCAGTGTGCTATTTTCAGGGGGGAAAACACATCAAAACCTTAGCGATTACAAACACTTGCTCGTCGGGTGTATCAAATTAACAAGACAGCCACCTTCTGTGAAGAAATGTATAGACCTGTATTAAAATGTATGGAATTTATATTTTCAAGTTTTCAGTGACAATGAACAAACGAACTAAATATGACAATGATGATGATGATACCAACAAGAACATGCCAGAATGCAACACACTTAAGAAAAAAAAAAAAAATCTCTCTATAAAAAAGGAAGAGTCAGCCTGAAGCGTGGTCCCTGGATTGTCATGCCACTTTATCTTTTTGTTGAGTGGATGCAGTCTTTTGTTTATTTATTTATTTATTTATTCATGTTTTTTTTTTTTTTTCGTTTTTTTTTAATGCTGATCTCTGTCCCTTTACTTTCTAACAAGGCAAGAACAAGTCACCACAGACACAAGCAGAGGCCTTGACCCTCCCCAGAGGGAGTACAAGAATTACAGCTCATAAATACTGGAGCTACTGACTCATAAGTGGGCCACTGCTGCAAAGTCTAAGGCCTAGGTCTGAGGTTCCACTTTTATGCAATTATTTTACCATGTTTCCTACTGATTTTACACTTACCTTGGAGTCTGTCTGTTTGCTCCTGTGGGTAGTGGCGTGAATGTCTGAAAAAGAAAAATGGCCAAAGTTGGAAACAAATGACTCGTCTTTACCAACAGCATCCATCACAGTGCTTCAAACAAAACAGAAGGTGTGGCATCTGAGTTTGAATTCCTTTTTTACTTCACCTGATCTAATGTAGAAGCTACTGTAATATGTCTAATTTGAAATAACAATTTAAAAAAATAATGATAAAAACAAAAATACTGCAAATTCCATCTTATATACCCACACTTTATATTTAAAAGTATACACCTAAATGTGATAGTGGTCTATATGTCTGCAAAGAGCTTTGTGTACAAGAAATGACAACATTTATGTACTATGCAAATCTCTCTCTCTCTCCCTCTCTCTCTCTCTCACTCACTCACTCTCTCACACACACACACACACACACACACACTCAGAGTACCAAATCACACTGACTTTTTGTGCACTTGTTGAAGTAGTTCTGACTAAAGTAATGCACTTCATTGTATTTTAAACTGCATGTGAAAGAGAATAGATATTTTGTAGGCTCATGCATTTCATAAATTGGTCCCTGTTTTACTTTCTCTGGGACAGCAGGAATAAACCTGACCAAAAAATACTGACAAATACTGGAGTAGGGATATTTTCAGTCCCTCCATCCTTAGTAGATTTAGATTTAGATTCACCTTAAAGGTAATTTGCATTTTGCAAAGACCATACAACTTTGTTTACTAATGCTAAGGGTGAAGATCCTAAGATAAGGCTAAGACTAAGAACCCACATATAACACTTTTAAACGCATGTCTTAAACTAACAAACAAAAACAAAAAAATCTAATTTCATCATTCTTTATCATAACACTGGGCGCCACTCCCCTTGAATCTGCATGATCGCCTGCAAGATATAAAAACATAAGTGATTTTTTTTTTTTTTTCTTAAAAAAAAAACTTGGCAAAAGGGCGCAGAGCAGAACCTGTTGCATGATAGAAATAACGCTGTGAAAGTGTGTATTTTCAGACATGCCCTGGGCTCCGCTACCGTCTCCACCGCCTTCCTCCGTGCTGGCTGCGGTCCGCCTCATCCCACCTGCCTGCGCCCTGTGCTGCAGCACGGCTCCACCGCCAGCGTGTCCTCACCTCACCTCAGGACACATGCCAGTTTCACATTTCCCCAAAATAATCACTGTCCAGCCTTTGCACCGCATTGTTTAAATTACTCGCCTTTGGTTGACGCTAGGTAAGCTGGCTAGGTAGCTCAGTTGCTAAAGGATGGACTCTAAGCGAGACAAGGACCAAGGTAAGTTGTGATGGAGAGCTTGTTGCTACGCCGCTGTGCTGTTAGCCACCGACGGCTCATGCTAGCTAGCTACCTCTCGGATCAGGAGACTGGCTAACGACGTTGCATTCATTACAATACATTGTTTTTGGTGTGTTAACATCTAAAAGGCATAGACCAAGAGCCATTTTTACCAAACAACCCATCCACTTTCATTACATTTAACCATTCTCATAAAATCATTGCTGTACGACGCCCATAGCTAGCCGCCTACAGTAACAGTTATGCTAGCTGTGAACATCAACTGGTTGCTGGCTATCACACAAAGCTAAACGCCATTATCAAGCTGACACACTGCAGGCTGGACAGGTGTTTGGGAAACCATCACATTCCAACTTCCCCCTTCCCCAAACATTTCCCCACACAATTAACCTCAACATAACAACTATTACCTTGTAAACTTGGTGTACTTTTCAAGTGGAACGACCAGTGTTGATGTTAAACAGGGCAAATTACAAACAGGTGGACCCTGGCATCATCATCATATTTCAGTTTATTCCAGTTAACCTGCAGAATGTGAGTGTTTCCTCCAAAGATTGTAAGGCTACTCCTGAGGGTTTGTGCAAGTCAGTGTTTCAGTCATGCAGTCTCACGAAAGAGTATTCATGTGTACAGTAAGAGACTGACTCAGCCCAAGGAAATGAAACCAAATATAACTCCCCCCATCGTTATTCATGCATGCAGCTGGCGAGATAATATCATCATGGGCACGGCAAATAACAGCACATCTGCCCGGCCCTGACCCCTTTCATAAGAAGCAGGAGGAGAATACACAGCGTGCTGCCACATACTAACTTTGTGCACCATTTGAATTGGTGAGGATTTCTATTTATAGACGCCCTGCATGGCTTGTCTAGTTATTCCTCTGTGCAGAGAAGAGACACAACCCTTCCAGCCATCAGCTCTTAATGCAGCAGTGACTCACTAATATTCTGTGTGGTTGTGTTTTGTGTTTATAGGAATAGACAGGTGATGTTATGCTTTGCTCGAAACTGCAGGCTTTTTCTTCTTCTTCTTCTTCTTCTTCTTCTTCTTCCAGATGCAGACATTGAGAAAATTACCGCTGTGCTGCTCAAGTCCCGGACGGGTGAATTCGATTTGGAGTCGATACTGTTCCTCAAATTCAGAAGTCATGGTGAGCTTAAGTCAGTGTTTGAAAATGGTTTTTAAAGTGGTTCTTGTTTAAAACAGTTGTATGGGATGTCTTACAGGGATACATGATCTTGGATGTATTGGGGAATGCATAAATTTGGAGAGACTGGACCTTTCTGGGAATAAAATCACAAACTTGGCTCCTCTGGCTTCTCTTCGGCTTCTCGGAGTGCTCAATTTGTCTGCTAACAGGATTTCCAATTTAGGTAAGAATACAGGTGGTTGACCTTATAACTGCTTATTAAAGAGTTCTCACTCTACTGAATAGGCATAACTTTTTTTTTAATTGCTCATCTAATTCCAGAGCCCCTGTCCAGCTGTGATAGCTTACAGAGCTTAAATGTGGCTGGTAATCTTATATCCAGGTACTGTGCAGTTGATGACAAGGTGCTAACTTAAATGAATACTAATGGTTGATAATCTGTCACTAATATTTAATCACAGCCTTGAATTCATTCTTTAAATTATTTGGTATAAGAACTGTCATATCCATTGTTGTAGTTATTCATTAAATCAATGTGCTGCTTTTGTGTATTATTTGAAATACAAATATTATTAACTAGTTATGCAAAGGGCTCATTTCTGTTTTCTCATCAAATAGTATTGAAAACCTTCACTGCCTTCAGTCTCTGAGAAAGCTAGAGAACATACGACTAAAAGACAACACTTACAATTACTCCAATCCAGGTAAATTTTCCATTCATTTATTTGTTTGAAAACACCAGTGTCAATGAAAAATCATGACAAGTGACCCGATGGTGACCTTTTCTGCTTCAGTGTGCAGGAACTCATCATATAGAACTGTGCTTCTTGAGATGTTCCCCAACATTAAAGTGCTTGATGGTGAGACATTTTTGAAGTTTTATTCATTTCTGTATCTGTAACACTCCCACCCTCAGAGTTTACAAAGATTTCTGTGCGTTTTTTGTTTGAATTGTAGGTGAAAGAGTGGTCGGACGTGGAAGTGACTTGTACCAGTTATGTAAAGACATCGATGACACCATTAAAGGTAGTATTTCTTGATTGATATTCCTTGGAATGACACTCCTTTCTGCACTTTAAGTTAGGATGTAGCATATTAGTTTTGAATACAGAATCTTCCAAAGCCATTACCGACAGATCTTTGATGTGATAAAATGATATTTATCTTTTTTCTATCAACATGTAGCTGGTTCATACAAGAATGGACAGGTTCCTGATCATGCTGATTGCAAGCCATGGGTGGAGGATAGTTATTGGGAGATAAAGAGATCAAACAGCGCCATTATTGATGAAGCCTACAAACAGTTCAATGGTAAGAAGTCCTGTGTTTCCCAGAGCCATTTTCTTTATAAATATGTCAGGTGAACTTATCAGATGTCACATTTTGACTTGTTGCATCTGTAATTCTTGTCATATTTGTCCACTTTTCACAGATGTTCTTCATGAATGCAGACTCCTCAACAACAGAGCAACACACATGATTTCACAAACTGAAAGATCTCTGAGCCTAAAGAAGCAGCCAAAGCAGTACGCTGTCTGAAATGGGCTACTTGGACACATTCATGTGTGATTTTTCATTTTTAAAATATAAAAATATATATTGCTATTATATGTACTGTAGGGTTTTCAAATTACTAAGCTAATATCCAAATGCTTGACTGAGCATCATTGCCAGACATATGCTTGGTGTTGCATTGTGAGGCCTGTTGAAATTTTCTCGCATCCTATGCATTAGGTTTCAAACCTTTGTCCATACTGACACCCCTCAGTTTGGTTCAAAAATGTGTTTACTTGCACAGTGTGCATTTTGCACCATGCTGTAACCTGCATTTATGCTGAGAGCTATGCTGCTTTAGAGTTTGTATAAGTTTTCGACAATTCAAAGCTTTTCCATTTTGCATTGCTGGATCATGTTGGGATCTAATTTGTCCCATATTGTGTGCTTGCTTTGGGAGTCCAACTTTTTGCAAAAACTGATTGAAAGATTTGTTTCAGCTGTTTCTACTTGTTTTATACCATAAAGTTTATTATGTGTATAACCAACTGGTCAAAAAATATAGTGTTTATAAAGATGTACTGTACTTCAGATATGGCTTGTTTTTAATTCTAGCACATACATATTCTACTTTTGGAAAACAATACATCTAACATCCAAAAGCATCCTCTTCACACAACCAGAGGCAAACTACCGCTGTATTACTTATCTAGTGCCTAAAGTCAGGTGGCAAAATGTTTTTTTTTTTTTTCCAAGACTGCTTTGTTTAAAGATGGATGTGCTTTCTATAGAGTATGCAACTGTTTTTTTTCCCATTCTGCTAGGTGATGTTTTGTCAAGTGTACAGATGGAAAGAGTACAATGTCGACTTGTAGAATCACGCCACAGCCAGAAGCAGTCGTCTGGCTCCACCTGGTGGAGAAAATAAATAAGGCAGATGGGTCCGCATCTTTTTTTCTTCTAGATTAAATTCATGTAAAGTGCGTGAAGTATACCTGGTACACTCTACATGCTACATTTTATTAGAAAAGATTCTCCAAATTGACTCAATATAAAAATGAATTGCAATAAACAAGTAACAAAATGTAGGGAAAACAGAAAAAAATAGTTTCTTGAAAAAAATAACGGCTGCACCACGGTCAAATTTGACTATGATATTGCTCCCATGTGTCTGCACTTGGTAGTCACCCAAACAGTATTTATTATGATTTATGCGTATACATAGGCCTACCATTTGTTTAAAAACAGGGTTCCTCACATTCCCAAGTGAGAGCTGAGTCAACCCAGCCAGGCATAGAGATTTAGACCGGAAACTCGACCCTCTCTTTAGAATAAACACGAAACAAGTCAACAAGGGAAAGGCGACGAAAATGGCTTTGCGCATATTACCAACGAAGGGAAATACTCAAATGAACAATCATTGTACGACAGAATGGAAATACAGCTGTGGGTAACTTCCATTTATCCATTATGCCACCCTATTTAAAATATTACGGGTTTTACTTTGAAGACTACAACTACAAACCCTTGGTATTCCGGTTGTTGAGCAGCGGAGGCTCGACTTGTCACATCCGCTACATCCTCCAACTACCGACCTTGGGTAGCTAGGATGGCTGGCAACGCGTGGAGGTCAGCGGTAAGTAATGGTCAAAATATTCCTGGCTTTAACGAGTTTCCCTCCCATGCGGAAACAAGTCAACTAACCTGTGAACTGTACAATGAAAACGGCATGGCAAAGACCTCTCAGAGTCCAAAAAACTGTGCGGAAGGAAAACGTGCTACCCTGGTTAGCGAGTGGGCTACCCGCTTGCTGTAGCTATAGCAACCTGACTCCTGCTAAAGTTACCGAGCTAGCAGCTAGCATTTGCTAACTTTAATGATAGGAAAGTGATAACCCACGTTAGGTGGCACAGTGTCAAGGGTAGCTACCTTTAATACCTTACTGATGGCTAATGTGAACAAATGTCTCTTACTGTGTTCTACCCAATACCTACAGATGCTTAACCTACTGAGGAAGTGGGGTTTAATCAAGGCGCAGGAAGTAAGCATTTTGGTTGGCTATCCTGGCTAATTAGGAGAGTGTTAGCTAGCTAGCTGGAAGAACACCCCCTCCCTAGTTAAAGGGAAAATCTGGAATGGGCATTTTGATTTTTCTCGCCAGCCAATCTCAGCTTGCGCTTCTGATCTCCTAGGCCTGTGATTCCTGTGAGCTTGATTGTGCCCTGAGGCTAGCCTTATGCTAGCTAAACTGTGCCCTGGCCCAAAGCCAAGGTCACCTTACTTCTTGCCACAGTCTTTGGCCATTTCGTCTCCTAACAGTTTTAACAGCCCCTTTGCCTTTGCTGTGGTCATTGTATGTCATGTTATCTCTACGTGACGGATGGGCATCCTCATCATCCGTCAAGGGCAGCTTACTTGCTGATAAGCACGCATGAAGGCTGGACAAGCAACCGCACAGCATTAACAGTATAGTAACCTGGAATGTAAATCTAATGATAACCCATACTGTGTGCATGACCGAAGTTGGCTTTTCGTTAATGTCCTTTGCAGATCAACTCCTTGCAACTCTAGTAGAGCCAGACATTGATCTGTCTTGCCTGACAGATTACTGAGCCGGCCTACTAAATCAAGTTTAGCTGTCAGATTAGTGTGGCATACTTTGTGTACTGCATGCCATATTACAATTAGGTTAACCAGAATGACCAAGGATTGGTGCCCAGCTTGTTTCAATTAACGTGCATTACAGACACAAGGTTTATCACTTTGTAATATGTGGTTGTAGAAATCAAAAGATATGTTGTTTAAATGCACCAACCGTGGCTCATTCTTGGCTCTTCCTGGTTGTGTTTAATGCCTCAGTAAACTGTGCTCAGTGCCTAAAAGCTTCACATTCAAGTAGTGTTATAAACTTAAGTCTCCTTTGCCAGTAAATTAAAATCTAAAACAATACTTAAAACTCAAAAAATGGGGGCATTTGTGGGAAGCTGCTATTTTCCACTTTTTCCACTTTCCATTGTTTCCTTGGTGCCTTAAGGTTTTTGTACGGGAGAAAAACTACATGCAGATTTATTGTTATGCCACAGCAATTTGGTAATGTATATAAACTTATAAATTCAGTTGGAGTTATTTACAGGCATTTGTGGAAGGGCATTTACATTCCAAACAATCTGTGGCTGTCTTAAACTATGGGTTTGTCATTTGACAAGGGGGTAGCCTACTGCTTTGGATCAGAGGTTTTCAAACTGGGCAGTGGGCCTCCCCAGCAGGGCACCATATAGTTTTGGGGCAGGTTCAGACAGTTATTTCTAAGATCAGGAGACCCTCATTCTGAGACCTTGAAAACCCCTGCTTACTTAGACAGTCTTATGAAATTTCAGAAAGATAAATGACCAAACACTAAGATTTATACAGCTAGGAGTTCCAAATCGACACCATTAAACAACTTTTTTTTTTTCTTTTTTTCATTTACAACTCTTGCAACATAATATGCAGCAAGAGCAGTACTATTACAAGTCTCCCTGTTTTTAGAATACAGAGCTGGCCAAGCACACTGGCAGGTCTTAAGTGCCATAAGTGCTTTCGGTTTCCCATACACAGTCCCACAGGCCTAATTGCTGAGCACAAGCACAGTCTACTGTAGCAAATGCTGCCTTTGTGCTTCATAATGTCTTCATGGTTGTTTTATGGAAGTCTTTTTTTGTCCTTTGCGCAAATTTAATTATAGGCATACATTTGAAAGTTGTAATTAGAATCTGGATGTTGAAAAGAGAGTCACATTTGTACAGTATCTTGTTACAGAACAGCCTTCTGTACGTTGAGGCTTTCTGCAGAGATGGTTGCAGGAGGAATTAGCATGGCCAATAAAAAAATGAAAAATGGCTCTTTTTTTTTGTGGTTGCATTTATAAAACTGGGCCATTCGTACCGCTGACAAATGTTGGCAAGGCTAACCATAGATAAAAAGACAGGTACGAATAGGCCTGTAATAAGACCCAACACCATCAAACCCTTAATCCCTTGTCTTGCTAATCTTTCTCGACTGTCAGGTGTCTCGGGTGGTTGGAGCCATAAGGACGGAGGCTCCACAGCCCAGGACGTATGTCCGTGGGGTATGTATCTTTTTCCTGGACAGCTTCAATTTAGAAGACTTACTGAAGACTCTGAATTTAGTCAAGAGTCTCTTGGATTGGTTTGATGTCACTGTTGTAAAGAACTGTAAAATTGTTAATCTCCATTCTAAATTTAACAGCTTTGTTCTGTTTTTCCTTGTTTTGCCTCACAGATACACACTGTCACTTTAATCCCTGGTGATGGAATTGGACCAGAGATCTCCACTGCTGTTATGAAGATATTTGAAGCAGCAAAAGTCAGTACTGACAGCACAGGAAACAAACTTCTTCTTTACTGTGTTACAGCCTTTAAATCCACAAAAAGCCCTAACATTGATATTTTTGCTAAAATTTCAATACAAATAGCTAGGATTGTACAACAGACTGTGCTAGATCATCTAATCTTTATGTTGTGCATACATTTTTGATCTAGGCGCCGATTCAGTGGGAAGAGAGAAATGTTACAGCCATCAAAGGGCCTGGCGGCAAGTGGATGATCCCACCTGATGCTAAAGAATCGATGGACAGGAACAAAATTGGCCTCAAAGGTATCCTGCTTTATACAGCTATAGCTTTTATAAATAAAAAATAAAAACAGGATAATATGCCAGGCATTCATTGATGATGATTTTATTTATCCATGACATTTTTCCAGTAACCTTCTTTCCACCATACCCGCTTTGACTGAGGTGTAAATTCCCCTTGACAAACCCTTTGTCCAGATGTTACATTGAATAACTAACAGATTAATAACCAAGTCTCCATTAGAGAGTGCTGATTACAAACAAGTAACTAATGTAGTATTGTTTAGAAAAAATAACGGATGTCTCTGAATAGCTGCTACTACCACATTGGTCCAAATATTAGACAACCTCCCTTTTTCAACACTAGTTTTTGGGGAAAAAAATGAAAATCATAAATAAAGAAAGGTAGACACATTCACAGCATCTTTTAGATCAGTCAAAACATTGCACAGCATTTAAAACATGCCCGAACCAGCAAACATGTAGTCTGTTTAAAAACTAGTGTGGAACAAATATGACTGAGGCAACAATAGACTTCAGTGTAATAAAACAGAGGGAAAAAATTTAAAATAAACTGACTTTTTTAGCCTAGTTCTTTTGGGCTACAGGCAGCTTGACAAATTGGACCAACTTTATTCCTTAGCCATTTTGCTTATTTTTTTTAGAATGTTCTTCACAGCCGTCCTGTGCTGTTGCTGTGCTCTCGCTTGCTGTCATCACTCTCTTGTTCCAGCGGCTCCTCCCATGGAACATCATGTTCACTGCCATCCAAGTCATTTGATAAACAGCGCTTCTTGATCTGTTGATGATGCTCTCTGGGAAAACTGCATCCCATGCCTTAACTGGTGGCACTGTGTCACCACCTGCTGTTTGGAATGCATAATGACATGTAACTGTCTAGTCCTTGAACATAGCGCAACCTCCCTTTTTCAGATGTAATTTCCAGATAAATATATTGTCTTATATTTGGGCCAATGTGGTTAGTATGGAAGCAACAACATTTATACAACATTCAGTTAGTTTTGATCTTTCCAACAGGCAATTGTCTTTTGGTTTATGTTCTGTGAAGTCTGTGGGTTCCATATAGAGCTTTTGATTCACCCCAAAATGACATGTGCACATGTGAAATAACACAGCATTTTAAATATTTCAACGTTTCATCTGTAGGTCCTTTGAAGACACCAATTGCTGCCGGCCATCCCTCTATGAACCTGCTGCTGAGAAAAACTTTTGATCTCTATGCCAACGTGCGGCCCTGTGTGTCCATTGAGGGCTACAAGACCCCCTACACCGACGTGAACCTAGTCACCATTCGAGAGAACACAGAGGGGGAGTACAGTGGGATTGAACATGTGGTAAGAAACATCACATCACCTGTTTTATTGTTCACACCACCTCTGTTGTCTTCTTTTTACATCTGTTTTTCTCCAGTATAAACCGTGTTTTTTACTATTGAAATCATTCAGCCGCTATTACTGTTCTGTAACATTTCAGCTGAGTGTTGCAATTGCAATCTGTATTTTTTTTTATTTCAGATTGTTGATGGTGTTGTACAAAGTATTAAGCTCATTACAGAGGAAGCCAGCCGGCGCATTGCAGAGTATGCTTTTGAATATGCCAGGAATAATCAGAGGGCCAGTGTTACTGCTGTTCACAAGGCTAATATCATGTAAGTTGAATTCAGTACCTTATCATTTGTCCATTTAACGCTACATGCTGAAGTTGAAGTTTTTTTCTCTATTGACTTAATTTTTTTAGGCGCATGTCAGATGGGCTCTTCCTACGGAAATGCAGAGAGGCAGCTGAAAAGTATAAAGATGTGAAATTCACTGAGATGTACTTGGATACAGTGTGCCTTAATGTAAGTTACAGCATTTTTTGTTTGTATTTGTATTTGTATTTGTATTTGTTTATGGATATTTCAGAGTAAATAATAAGCTTTTGTTAAAAGTTGAACCAAGTGGAACCTTTTTTTTTACTTTTTTTTTTAACAGATGGTACAGGACCCCACACAGTTCGATGTGCTAGTGATGCCCAATTTGTACGGAGACATCTTGAGGTAAATTTATTATACTGTTAAGCCTCATGAACAAGTTAGAAGAAAGATGGCATATTCTTAGATAAATTTGTGCGTCATTAAATTGTATCCAAAGACAAAGTGTGTGTATTGTCACAAAACAGTTTTTGAGATAACAACTGTGAGATCTGTGTTTACATTCGCAGTGATCTTTGTGCTGGACTGATTGGAGGTCTTGGAGTGACTCCTAGTGGAAACATTGGCACCAATGGTGTTGCCATTTTTGAATCGGTATGTAAGGCCGTTTATCCCCCTCCACTGGTACTGCTTACTTTTGTCAGAGGCAGTTTACTACACCGAATCTGTATTGACTTACAAGATTAAAGTACATTTGCACAATGGAGATTCACCCTAACCCATATTCAGCGTGTGAAAGTTCAACCCTTCCATTCTAATAACCCCTCGAGGATCCTGGTTTTCCCAGAAATATGAGCCATGATCCTGACATGTGATTCTTCTTTCATGTCAGGTACATGGAACTGCTCCGGATATAGCTGGAAAAGACATGGCCAACCCCACCGCTCTGCTGCTCAGTGCCGTCATGATGCTGCGGCACATGGGGCTGCACGACTATGGCAGGAGGATCGAAGCCGCCTGCTTTGACACCATCCGAGACAAAAAGGTAAGCAACTCTTGGAGATATTCAGAAGTTGTTGATGTTTTGACACCACACTGCCCTCTGCATTCATGTATGCTTATGTTGTTTCTCTTCAAGGTCCTGACAAAAGACTTGGGAGGAAACTCCAAGTGCTCAGAATTCACAGCAGCAATATGTGAAAGAGTACAAAATATGGACTAAAATGGGACTAATGGCTTCATGAGATTACTGTCAGGGTTTGGATCACTCTTCTGCCTGTCATTTCATACTGTATCTGCACATTTTTAACCAAAAAACAGTACATGTACCTCTATTAAAAAAAAAAAAAAACACTCAAGAACTTCAGCTCTTGAAGGTTTTATTTTTCTTTCTGCAAGCATAGAGCACTGTCTTAAAACTATTTATAGGTGGTTCTGTATATGTGGTATGTATTGTATTATTAAACTGCTAAGCACAGTGTAGGGTGTCATCCAACTACTGGCCGATGTTGGTCTCTGGTCTGATGCGAATGCGACGTGTTGTTTCTTTGCCATTAATTATTTAAAACCATATCAGGTTTCAGTAACATTAAAGTTACAGCTATTTTGCAAAAAGTCTCCTCTGTGTATTATTGCTTATCTGGCTGCAAACATAACTGTGAAGGGAAACTAGTATTACCTCAACACTGGAAATGGCAAATGTGTTATTTGATGTTATGAACATGTGGGAATCATGTTCTCAGCCCTTACAGTGATGAGTCCTGTGACTCCAGATCAGCAGCTTTCTTTTGACAATAGTGCTCAGGAACACAGGAAAAAGGATCAAGATATTTACTTAATACAGGCCATGTATGACAGACACATTTTTACATAAAATATAGTAGTATATAATGATCTGTTAAAAGAGTAAATGGTAAGATTTTTAAGGCATTAGACATGGCTAGAATGAGAGACTTTACAAAAATGTCGATTAGTCAGCAAGAATATGTATATATTCAACATAATATAATATCAACATGGCATGCCACTTTATGCCAGCTGTCACTCTGCCACTTTGTATTGACAACTTGAAGTCCCTACTTTAAAGGTAGTCTGAGTTTGCTCTTGAATTTGATTGTCAAAAATGAAATTGTGTTTTTGTTAAATCTGTTTTGTCATAACAACCAAAAAACGAATGCCACGCATCTCCATTAATGATAAGACTTGACTTACATGACTTTCATATCAATAGTTACACAGCAAGATCACTAAGGATGCAACACTTATTTGTAGAGGCTCTCTATTTCCTTTTGGTACTTCTCCAAGACAACATGGCGACGGAGCTTCATTGTGGGACCTGGAAGGAGGAAAATTAATGGCGTGTGCTACAACTTAAAAATGCATTCATACACAGCAGTCGTTAATGCTTGTGACTAACTTTCGTTTTACAAATTCAGATGCAAAATATTTGGTACTACATCTCACTTTGAATAATAGTCACAACTAAAACTGTCAAGGGAAAAAAACTGACAAACTTTTCATGCCAACTTTTTTGTAAAAACATGTTTAAGTTGATTGTCTTCAAATATTAATTTATTTGAACTACTAGCAAGCTACTGCAAAATTTAACTAAACTAACTTGCTTGTTTAATTATATCTAGTGAAACGTCTCCTCAACATTGCTAAATAGACAAAGAAGAAAATATCCATATTATCTGCACTATAACCTCAGTCTAGCACAGCTATATCCAATAATCCCATGAGCACCCTGTGTTGCACTAAATTTACCTAGCTCTCCTCCAGAAACGGAGAAGTCCTTCCTCAGGATGGTCCATTTCTGTATGTGCTGGGCATTAGACGTGGCTGCAGAGTTGACTCT